>NC_133530.1:32155852-32418352 GCF_048544455.1 Silene latifolia | reverse complement strand
TTTTTTTTTTTTTTTTTTTTTTTTTTTTTTCGTTTGGTGTTTATTTTCATGTTTTGAGTTGTTTTTTCCATTCATTTTTTGTTGTTGTCTTTTATTTTCTTTTATTTTGTTACTTCTCGTTTTTTATTCATTTTCTCAAATCTCTTCTTGTTATACTTTTTTTAAGATTTCGGGTTTTAAATCTCGTTTTTTTTTATGAGATACTTTTTTTTCATCTAAGATCTACTAAAATATTTTTCATAAAATTTGTTGTTTTAATCTTAGCCATATAAAAATTCTTATAATTTGTTGTTTTAATCTTAGCCATATAAAAATTCTTATAATTTGTTGGACTAAAGTTATAAAAAAATGAACCAAAGTTATACAAAAATGAACCAAAGTTATACAAAAATGAACCAAAGTTATACAAATATGGATTAAAGTTATACAAATATGGGCTAAAGTTATACAAATAAGGACTAAAGTTATACAAAAATGAACCAAAGTTATACAAAAATGGACTAAAGTTATACAAAAATTTGGACAAAAATTATACAAAAATGAACCAAAGTTATACAAAAATGAACCAAAGTTATACAAAAATCGACCAGAGTTATACAAAAATGCACCAAAGTTATACAAAAATTGGACTAAAGTTATACAAAAAATTGGACTAAAGTTATACAAAAATGAACCAAAGTTATACAAAAATGAACCAAAGTTATACAAAAATGGAGTAACTTTAGTCAATTTTTGTATAACTTTGGTTCATTTTTGTATAACTTTGGTTCATTTTTGTATAACTTTAGTCCAATTTTTGTATAACTTTGGTCCAATTTTTGTATAACTCTGGTGCATTTTTGTATAACTTTGGTTCATTTTTGTATAACTTTAGTCCAATTTTTTGTATAACTTTAGTCCAATTTTTGTATAACTTTGGTGCATTTTTGTATAACTCTGGTCGATTTTTGTATAACTTTAGTTCATTTTTGTATAACTTTGGTTCATTTTTGTATAACTTTAGTCCATTATTGTATGACTTTAGTCCAATTTTTGTATAACTTTAGTCTTTTTTTGTATAACTTTGGTCTATTTTTGTATAACTTCAGTCCTTTTTTGTATAACTTTAGTCCATTTTTGTATAACTTTAGTCCTTATTTGAATAACTTTTGTCCTTATTTGTATAACTTCAATCATTTTTTGTATAATTGTAGTCCAAATTTGTATAACTTTAGTCCAAAATTGTATAACTTTAGTCCTTATTTGTATAACTTTAGTCCTTATTTGTATAACTTCAGTCCAAATTTGTGTAATTTTAGTCCAAAATTGTATAACTTTATTCCATAAGAGTATAACTTCAGTCATAAAATGTATAACTTTAGTCATAAAATGTATAACTTTAGTCATAAAATGTATAACTTTAATCGTAAATAGTAAAAAAATCAAACAATAAAAAAATAAAATCAAAACATAACACAAATCATAAAATCAAACAAATAAAAAAACTTGAATAACAATAATAAAAACCAAATAACAATAATAACAATAACAAAACAAAAAACCAAATAACAATAATAAAACCAAAAAACCAACAACCCAACCCAACCCGAAATCTGAAATAAACCAAATAACATTAAAAAAAAACCAAATTTAAATATCGTGTGTATAACTCTAATGCACGCAGTGTATAACTTTAATAGACAAGATGTATAACTTTAATCCAAAAAATCAAATAACAATAACAACCAAATAAAAAAATAACAACCAAATAAAACCAAATATGTAACACTAACAAAAAAAATACCAACAATAATAAATAACATTAAAATACCAAATCAGAAAAAAAAAATAATAAAAAAATAAAAAATAAAAAACCAAACGAAACAATGATAACAATGAAACAAACCAAAAAATTTAACAATGAAAACAATGAAAAAAAACCCACAAGAAAATAATGAAAACAATGAAAACAAGGAAAAAAGTAACCAAATCACAGGAAAACAAAAAAAACAAAACAAACAAAAAAGTAAATCTGAAAAGTGAACAAAAAAAACAAGAACTGAGGAGAAGAAGAGGAGGCTGCCGCGACAGAGGGGAGAGGAGGAGGAAGGCGGCAGAGCTGTCGTGGAGGCCGCAGAGGGGGTGGGTTTGTTGTTGGCGTGTTGGTTGTCGTGATGGTCGTGGGTCAGCGTGGGGGTGGGTTGTGTGACGGTTGGCGTGTTGTTGGCGTGGTTGTGTGACGGTTGCTGGTGTGAGGTGGTTGGTGAGGCCGTGGTCGTGGGAGTTGGTGGTCGTGGTCGTGGAGGTCGGGTGGGCTGCTGTTGTGGGTCGAAAAAACCCACCATACCGGGTGGTGTGTGGCGGTGTGTGGCGGGTTGTGGGTCGGCTGTGGTGTGTGGTGGGGTTGTGGTGGGTCGGGTGTGGTGTTTGGAGGAGGTGGGGTTGTGGTGTGTGGCGGCTTTTTTTTTTTTTTGTTTGGTTTTTATTTTGTATCATGGTTTTTTTTTTGTTTAGAGAGGGTGGGAGAAAATGAGAGAGAAAGAGTGAATGTGAGAAATGAGAGAGGATGAGTGAATGAGAAAGTGAGTTGGGAGATTAGAAAGTGGAAGGAGTTATACAAAATTAGGTAGAGTTATACACAATTAGGGAAGGAGATTAGGGAGGGAGAATTGTGACCCTTCAATGAGATGTAATCTCATCCCTCCATCCCTTCCATCCAAAGGCCCTTATAAGGACTTAGGGACTCAATGGATGTAAGGACCTTAGAAGAACCACTCTATATATATATATATATATATATATATATATATATATATATATATATATATATATATATATATATATATATATATATATATATATATATATATATAGAGAGAGAGAGAGAGAGAGAGAGAGAGAGAGAGGTGGGATCCGGTGAGTCCACCTAAATATTTGAGTCCATGAGTCCATAAAACAATATCACGCACTATACAAAACAATATCACGAAATTTTTTTTTTCAAAATTTTTTTTTTCGAATTTTTTTTTTTCAAAATTTTTTTTCATGTAAACTGTGATATTGTTTAGTATAACGTGTGATATTGTGTAGCATAACGTGTGATATTGTATTACAAAACAATATCACAATTTTTTTTTTCAATTTTTTTTTTTTCAAAAAGTTTTTTTTCAGTTGTGATATTGTATAGTATAACGTGTGATATTGTAAGTTGTGATATTGTGTATCATAACATGTGATATTATATTACTAAACAATATCACAATTTTTTTTGGGTGTAGTATAAGTTCTGATATTGTTTAATATAACGTGTGGTATTGTATCATGGACTCAAAAAGATAGGGTAGACTCATGTGATCCTATTATATATATATATATATATATATATATATATATATATATATATATATATATATATATTAAGTCCATAAGTCTTATAGAGAGCCATTGGATTGAGGGAAATGGAGGGATGAGATGAACTCACACAAAGGTGATTAAAAGCCTAATAAACACTACTCACTAATCCACCTAATTAATCACTAATTTACTATATATTTGTTTTCCACCCACCCATTTCTTTCTCATCTCACACATTTCACTCCTCTCTTCTCTCAAAACCTCAATAAAAAAAAACCCAAAAAATCCAAATAAATAAAAAACCCAAAAAATCAAAAATCCAAACAAATCAAAAACTCTCTTCCTCATACATCACCACCCCACCCGACACCACCACTCACCACCACCGCACAGCGAGTAAGTTAACGGTTTTTTTTTTCCAGATTGTGTGTCTTTTTTTTATCGTCTTTTTTTTTCCGATTTTGTATTAAATTGTTTGTTTGGAGTTGTTTTATTTCTATTTTTTAATATTAATCTTAAATATATTAAAGTTACTATAATTCATATTTTGACATTTCAAAAATCGTCTTGTTTTTTATTAATCTTAAATCTCTTCTTGTTATACGTTTTTTTTTAAGATTTCGGGTTTTAAATCTCGTTTTTTTTTAGATACTTTTTTTTCATCTAAGATTTAGTACTAAAATATTTTTCATAAAATTTGTTGTTTTAATCTTAGATATATAAAAATTATTATAATTTGTTGATTTTAAGCTTATATTTCACATTTTTATATAAAAATTATATAAAATGACTAAAGTTACATAGTTATGGGCAAAAGTTATACTGTTATGGACTAAAGTTATACAAAAATGGAGTAAAGTTATACAAAATTTGCCTAAAGTTATACAAATATGGACTAAAGTTATACAAATAAGGACTAAAGTTATACAAAAATTGACTAAAGTTATACAAATATTGACTAAAGTTATACAAATAAGGACTAAAGTTATACAAAAATTGACTAAAGTTATACAAATATGGACTAAAGTTATACAAATAAGGACTAAAGTTATACAAAAATGGACTAAAGTTATACAAAAATGGACTAAAGTTATACAAATAAGGACTAAAGTTATACAAAAATTGACTAAAGTTATACAAATATGGACTAAAGTTATACAAATAAGGACTAAAGTTATACAAAAATGGACTAAAGTTATACAAATATCTACATTAGAAATGTGTTGAACTTCTACTCAATGAATGTATAACTCTAGTAACGATATGAATAACTTCTACTCAACGAATGTATAACTCCAGTAGAAATGTGTGTAATTTCAATGAAAGTATAACTTTTGTTTTCTCAATTCTCTTTGTTGACAAATGAAAAAAAATATAAGTATAACAACAAAAAATAACAAATAAAAACCAACACTATAAATTTGAATTTATATAAGTACTGTTTGTATAAATTTAGTCCATATTTGTATAATTGTAGTCCATTTTTGTATAACTTTAATCAATTTTTGTATAACTTTAGTCCATTTTTGTATAACTTTAGTCCATTTTTGTATAACTTTAGTCCTTATTTGTATAACTTTAGTCTATTTTTATATAACTTTTAGTCATTTTCGATAAATTAGTTGGAATTTATATAATTTTATGTAATTTTAGTCCAATTTTTTGTATAACTTTAGTCCAAAAGCATGTAACTTTAGTCCAAAATCGTATTTTAGTCTAATATATAACCGAAATCCTAAAAACCACCAATACTAACTTTAAACCAACAATACTAGGTCTGAAAAAAAAAACCATTATCTAAATATCAAAATGTAATATAAGACATATTTGAAATAAAAAAATATAAACTAAGTAAATAACAACATAATAAGTAAATAACAACACACAATAAAATAATATAAATTGTATAACTTTAAGTTTTGAAGAATATAACTTTTGTCGTAAATAGTATAACTTTAATGTTTGAAGGGTATAACTTTAGTCGTAAATAGTGTAACTTTAATATTTGAAGGATATAACTTAAGTCTTAAATAGTATAACTTTAATGTTTTAAGGGTATAACTTTAGTCGTAAATAGTATAACTTTAATGTTTTAAGAGTATAACTTTAGTCGTAAATAGTATAACTTTAATATTTTCAGGGTATAATTTAAGTCGTAAATAGTGTAACTTTTATAAAAACCAACAAAAAGAAACGAAAAAAGAATCGAAAATAATTGTAATCCATGATAACAAAAACCCGTTAATCTAACAAAAAACACGAATATCTAAGAAAAAACCAAATAACAAAAAAATAAACCAAATAACAATAAAAAAAACCAAATAAAAAAAAACAAATTAACAATGAAAGCAGCAAAGTAAATCTAAAAAATAAAAAAAAAGACCAAAAAAACAAAAAACAAAGACAAAAAACAAAACAAAACAAGACAAGACAAAAAACAAAATACACAAAACAAAAGCCAATACCAAATATTTTAAAAAAATATGAAAATCTGATAGGAGAGGGCGACGGTGGGTCGCGCATTTCAGATCTGATATGAGAGGAAGGAGGAGGTGACCGTGAGTGAGGAAGGAGGAGGTGGCCGTGGGTGTTGTGGTGGTCAGGAGAACGTCGGTGTGAGGAAGGAGGAGGTGGCCGTGAGTGAGGAAGGAGGAGGTGGCAGGCGGCAACAGGGAAGGAGAAAGGGGCGTCGGTGTTGGTGGGGTGTTGTTGTGGTGGTTGCTGTCGGTGGGGAAGGGTGATGGGAAAGTTGTTGCGGTGTTGTTGTTGCTGTTGTGGTAGGGCGGCAGGATGTGCGGGATGGAGAAGACGGGTCGTGGTGGCGTGCGCGGCAGGATATTGGGTCGTAGTGGGTTGTGGTTGCTGCGGTGGTGTCGGTTCGAATGGAGGGAGACGAAGGAGGGGGTGCTGGTGGGGTTCGAATGGAAGGAGGTGGCAGTGGAGATCGAATGGAGGGAGGCGGAAGTGGTGGGAGGCTGGGTGTTTTTGGTTTTTTTTTTTTTTTTTTGTTTACTGATGAGAGGAATGAGAGAGAATGAGGGTATGAGAGTAGTATGAAAGAATGAATAATGAGGAAGTGGGTAGGGAGATTAGAATGAGGAAAAAGTTATACAAGATTAGAAGAAGTTATACAGGATTAGGGAGAATTAGTGAAGTGCAATTGTAACCCTTCAATGAGATGTAATCTCATCCCTCCATCCCTTCCATCCAAAGGCCCTTATAAGGACTTAGGGACTCATATGATATGAGGGACTCATGAGAACCCTCTCTCTCTCTCTCTCTCTCTCTATATATATATATATATATATATACATATATATATATATATATATATATATATATATATATATATATATAGTATTAGGTTCAAGAAAGTCCATGTCTTACATGTGAGTCCATAAGTTCCCTTTAGAGCCATTGGATGAGGAAGATGGAGGGTTGAGATTGGAAGCAAAAAAAGGAGGATTAATGCCTAATAAAACACTCCCCCTCTCTACTTTATTAATCCACACTAATCAAATATTAATCCACTATATAACCTTTATTTTTCCACCAACTTCTCTCTCATTCACACAATTCACTTCTCTACTCCCTCTCTAAAACCCAAATTAATTCAAAACCCAAATAATACTCTCATCCTAACAAACCCAAATAATTCAAAATCTAAAAAATAAAAAAAATTCCCTCCATTTTCCTCTCCCACGCACCCCCACCGGCCCTACTCACCACCACCACCACCCACTCCCACCCGACACCACCACCCACCCTCCCTCCCTTCTTCCCGACCCACCAGCCTCCCTCCTTTCTTTGCGGCCCACGCTCACCAACAACCACAACCACCCACAACCACCACGTCTAACTCCCTTCGCCACCACAACTGACACCACCTCCTGTCACCCCCACACTCACCGACCACCCCACCACACCACAACCCCGACACCCACAACCCGACACCACCCTCACGCCACCACCACACGCACCAGATCCGCCGTCCACCACAACTCCACGACAAAGCTGCCACCCCAGATCTTCCGCCCTCACACCTCCCCCATGCCGCCTCCTCCGTCCTCTTTCTGCTTCCCTTTGCCGTCCACCACAACTCCTTTAGACCCTCCTCTACCGTCTTCTTCTTCTTCTTCTTCTTCTTTTTTTTTTCTTTTTTTTGTTTGTTGCAGTATATATTCTAGATCTGGCTTTTTTTTTTTTTTTTTTTTTTTTTTTTTTTTTGGTTGGTTTATTGATTTCTGTTTTTCAGATCTTAATTTAAATCGTTTTTTTTTTCGAGTTCCATTTTTAAGATCTACCTTTTAGAGGGTAATATATGGTTTTTATGTATGTGGTTTTGATTTTTTTTAAATCTCGTTTTTAAATATAGATGGTTTTTGTTTTTAAATAGAGGGTAATCTCGTTTTTAAATCTCGTTTTTATGTATTGATGGTAATATTTACACTTAATATTGTTGTCATGGTGGGGTTCTTTTCTTAATTTGCTTTTGTGTTTGTTTATGGGTGTTACACTTTTTTCTGTTAAAATTACACTTTTGTTAGCTAAAATTACACTTTTGTCTGTTACAATTACACTTTTGTTAGCTATAATTACACTTTTGTTGCTTAAAATTACACTTTTGTCTGTTAAAATTATACTTTTTCCGGTTAAAATTACACTTTTTTCTGTTAGAAATACAGTTTTTTCGGTTAAAATTACACTTTTTTCTGTTAGAATTACACTTCTTCTGCTAAAATTACACTTTTTATCCTTGGAATTACACTTTTTTCTGTTAAAATTATACTTTTTTCTGCTAGAATAACACTTTTTTCGGCTAAAATTACACTTTTTGTTGTTAGAATTACACTTTTTTCTGTTAAAATTACACTTTTTTTCATTAAAATTACACTTTTTTCTGTTAAAATTATAGTTTTTTCTGCTAGAATAACACTTTTTCTGCTAAAATTACACTTTTTGTTTTTGTTAGAATTACACTTTTTTCTGTTAAAATTACACTTTTCTCCGCTAAAATTACACTTTTTCTGCTAGAATTACACTTACTACTATTGGACTAATGTTACACTCTCCATGGACTTAGTCATATTCTCATATTCTCATTGGACTAATGTTACACTCTCAATGGACTAAAATTACATTCTCGATTGGATTTGAAATTATACTTTTCTGGACTAAAATTACACTTTTCTGGACTAAAATTACATTCTCCTTGACTAAAAATAACAATCTCATTGGACTGAAATTACACTTACCTGGACTAAAATAACACTTTTTGTCATTAAAATAACACTCGTAAAATGCTAAATTACAATAACTTGTGATAAAATGACAAAAATTCAAAATATTATTCGTTAAAATCACTCGGAAAAGATTGAAGTTAAACTTGTAAAACGCTAAATTTTCGAAAATATTCCTTAAAATTACACTTTTTCCTGTTAGAATTACACTCGTAAAATCCTAAAATGTCGAAAACTTGCCTCGAAAAAAAAACGAAGAAAACCGAAACAGGAAAAATGTTAACAAAATTTTCATAAACTTTGAAGTATAAGACAAAATATGGTGTTAATTGTGTATGATAATGAATTAGTGAATGTATTATTAAAACTAGAGAGAGAAGTAAATTAATTAGTGTTAAGTGTGTTTTTTGCTTTCAATCTCAACCTTCCACCATGTATGATCCAAGGGATGTGGGAGGGACTTATGGACTCAAAAAATTTAAGGGACTTAGGAGAACTTGACACTATATATATATATATATATATATATATATATATATATATATATATATATATATATATAGAGAGAGAGATAGATATATATATATAGAGAGAGAGAGAGAGAGAGAGATAGAGAGAGAGAGAGAGAGAGAGAGAGAGAGAGAGGTGTGATCCAGGGTGAGAGAACGACCATTCGGTGAGAATGGTGAGAACGCACTAGATACATTAGAATATAATATATATATATATATATATATATATATATATATATATATATATATATATATATATATATATATATATATATATATATATATATATATATATATATATATATATATAAGGTGTACTTTTTTTTTTTTTTTTTTTACCAAATCTCATATACACTTTTAACTAAATTAGGTACACTTTTTACCAAAATTCTATATACGTATTTTAAGAATGTAGACACTTTTTTTTTTCTTTTTACCAAATCTCATATACACTTTTAACTAAAGTAGGTACCCTTTTTACCAAAATTCTATATACGCATTTTAAGAATGTAGATACACTTTTTTTTTTTTTTTTTTTTTTTTTTAACGAATTCTCATATACACTTTTAACTAAAGTAGGTACACTTTTTACCAAAATTCTATATACGCATTTTAAGAATGTAGACACATTTTTTTTTTACCAAATCTCTTATACACTTTTAACTAAAGTAGGTACACTTTTTACCAAAATTCTATATACGCATTTTAAGAATGTAGATACACTATTTTTTTTTTAATCCAAATCTCATATACACTTTTTACCAAAATTCTATATACACATTTTAAGAGGGTAGATACACTTTTTTATTATAGGTTTAATTTTTAAGTGAATTCTATATACACTTTTTTTTTTTATCCTAGGTACACTTTTGACTTCCATTCTATGTACATTTTATAAATAATGTAGATACACTTTTTGCTAGTATAGGTACAATTTTTTGATAGATTTTTCTTTTTAACCAAATGTCATATACTTTTTTTTTTTTTTTTGCAAAATGAAATAGTGGGTCTTTTTTTTAACCCCTTCATTTTTGAGGTTTCTCTCTATTTATATTAGAGAGTAAAAATCAGAGTAATCTTGTCAAAACGGGTCTTTTTAACTGCATAAAATAAATAATACGGGCTATTAGACTACTAGTGGGTCCATAACAATTCAACAAAGCATTATTGGGCTTGGTTTCAGCAAAGACTTGCGCCAAAATTAGAACAAAAGTCAACGAAGCAAACTAAGATATGCAGGCCGTATTTCATTTACACCGGAGTCCGGACGAGCTCGATCTACACCAGGCCTGCTCCTGATGCACCGGACGGCTGCTGGACTCGCATGCCTGCTCAAAGGAGAACGGAACCAAGGTAGTGGAAAGGTGGACTGCTGCTATGCTCGGGTTAGGTATGGCGTCGAGACTAATCTGGCTATGAAGTTGCACTTTTGACTTTCACCGGAAAATCGAGATCTACTCCCTCTATTTTTTTATATATGATTTTCTCACATTTTGAGACACTCCCTTCTTTCTTCAATATCTCTTAAAATATAAGACTAAATATTATGATATGTATACTCATATGAAAGAGTTTTTCGTAAGGAATTTAATGATACCATTTTTATATTTTTTGAACAAATATATTTTTGTAAATATTAAAGTCAAAAGCTTACCTCGTAAATGCAAAACGTCATATATAAAAAAGTGGAGGGAGTAATGAAGAATACTCGATAATTGGAGTTCGAAAGTTGTAGGGTCGATTGTTGAATGAAGTTGCGTCGGAATCGGGGAATATCACGGTGGTTGGACGGAGTTTTGGTGATCGTCGCTGGCGACAACGACGATGATTGGTGACGATGACAAGTGGTAGGGGAATTTGAGGGGTTGAGGTGAGAATTGAATTTGGAGAGATGAAGTTTGGAACAGGAGGGACACGTGAAACTGACGCATGAAACTTATAAGGTTATTAGGGTCGTTCTCACCGAATGTTCGTTCTCACCGGATCCTAAATTTATATATATCAATACTATATATTAAATCCAGAAACCAAGGGACTTCAATGTAATTAAAGAAAGTTATTTAAATTAATTATACTATATAGTTTTAAATCAATAGCACCGTGTGATAGACCCGATTAAGGGATCTCAATGCAAATATTATATAGTTTGGGTTAAAATTAAATTATATAGAAGCTTGGTAATTTTCCTAAACATTTGTAAGAGACTAAAACATGGTCAATTTCCTTAAAATAAAATAATTAATTAAGATGGTCAATTTTCTTTAAATAAAATAATTAATTAAGATGCTTGGTAATTTTCCTAAATATTTATAGAAGACTAGAAGCTGGTCAATTTCCTTAAAATAAAATAATTAATTAGTATAAGCATGCACACTTATACTATTAATTATTATCATCATAAAATTATATATTAAATTTAAATATTATATGCAATTTTATTAAACTTTATAGTTTATTAGATGTATAGAGATGTTAATTATTTAACATACAAAAATATAATAATTAGTAGGTTATAAATAATTCAAGTTAGATTTCATAATATATAATATTGCATAGTTTTTTCGATATGATTTAATGCATATATGTAATATATTTATATAAATATATAATCCTCTTAAAATTGCATGCCTAAGTAGTAAAAGTAATTTCGTCAGTAAAGAAAATAATTGTAGTAACATTGGATATAAATATATGATAGTCATCACTCATTTGAATAGTAAAAGTAACAATGTTATCAGCGAGATTAGTGAAAGTGGAAGAAACAACGGGAGTAGTGAAATAATCAATATTAATGCGGCAATAGTGAAGTAACAATAACAAGGCGGGAGTAGTGAAATAATCAATATTAATGCGGCAATAGTGAAGTAACAATAACAAGGCGGGAGTAGTGAAGTTATCAATATTAATGCGGCAGTAGTGACAGTAATAATAATTATGGTGGGAGTACTGGAGTAGTGAAAGTAACAATGATTACGAGCAAGTAGTGAAATGTTATTACTATTGCTTCATTAATAAGAGTAAAATATTAATAGCGGGAGTTGTGAATTTGTCTCAAAATTTATTTCATCCTAATTTTAGGATATGTCATAGAAAAATATATTAATGATAAATTTATGAGTTATGCAACTTTAAGTAATTTATTTAATGAAAAAAAAAATTAATGGTAACTAAAGGTAGCCTGGGCGAAGCCGGGCACCAATACTAGTATATATATATATATATATATATATATATATATATATATATATATATATATATATATATATATATATATATATATATATATATATATATATATATATATATAGAGAGAGAGAGAGAGAGAGAGAGAGAGAGAGAGAGAGAGAGAGAGAGAGAGAGAGAGAGAGAGAGAGAGAGAGAGAGAGAGAGAGAGAGAGAGAGATCCGGTGAGAACGAACATTCGGTAAGAACGGTGAGAACGACTCTCAACCCTTAGATTAAGGTGAAATGAACGGCTGATGATATTTAATAAAACTCATTAATTAAATCCATATGCCCCACCTGCTTCCATCGTCATTCGCAACTCCAATGCCCATTTTTAATTAACCAATACAAGTTCAATTCAGTTACCAATTTCCTTTAAATCCACCGTTTTTAACAACTTAATTCTATCTTCATTTTTTCCCCAATTCTATGTCCCCAAATCGATTTCTTTCAAAATTCCAACAATAAAAAACAACGTTTATTCCACTGCAATTGATGGCGACCACCAAAATCAGCCACCACCAATTGACAGCGACCACCACGACCTTCCTTACCTCCGTCGGTTCCAGCAGATATTACTCGCCGGGAAAAAAAAGCTAGAAAGTGTATGTCAAAATCGCGAGATCTAATGTTGAAAAAACACAAAAAAGAGGCCGTCCCTCCTGATATCGTTGTCGACGGCAGAACTAGTCAAGATTGGAGATCTTAGAAGCCGGAGATGCACAATGATGGCATGCTAGCAATGATCAGGTTCACGAAATTTATGTATCTGATTTCCATATTGATGTATCTCAAAACAATTTCAATGTACCTAGTATCTAATTTTGTGTATCTATTATATATACATTAAAATAGTGGCTAGATACATAAAAAATTAGTGTAGATACATTGAAATAGACGGGAATCCAATGAAGCGGAGGTAGTTCGATGGCATTGTGATGGGAGCCACGATCGGAGATTCGGTGATGCTAGAAGAATACAAAGGACGATAAAGGGGAAGCTCTATCGTCGGTGACGGATAACACTTAATGTAGCCCGTTGATTGCAGCCATCATCTGGATCATTGGTGAGAGGGGAGCACCGTACTAGATTATTGACAGAAGTGGAGTAAATGGTATTGGGTATTTTTTTGGTGCGAAGAGTAAATGGTATTGGTGAAGTGGTGATATGGAAATTGACGCGGGATATTGCCATGATTGTGTTTGGTGTTATTATTTGGACTTTTGGGCCATTGGATATGAACATGGTTGGACCCAGCGGGTAAATATGTTGTCCGATATTGGTTAAGGGTATATTATACAACTGTTCTCACCGTTCTCACTGAGTGATCGTTCTCACCGATCCTAAATCTATATATATATATATATATATATATATATATATATATATATATATATATATATATATATATATATATATATATATATATATATATTTGGGATCCGGTGAGAACCATGAAGATAATGAGAACCGTGAGAACCTCTTTAAGGGCTGAGATTAAACATTATTTGAGAATAGTCCAACCCGTCTCACCCTCAATTATCATTATCACGCGTTTTCCTTCTTCATTCTTGTTGATTTCGAGCGGCATAACTCTGATATCGACCAAAATACTTCATAAATCTCGACGTCAATTTTGTTTCCTTCTTCGTTCTCGCTGATTTCATCATCAATTTTCCTGATTTCGAGCAAATTACAATTTAGGTAATTCCTCAATTCGCCCAATTTCTTTCTTATTCATCCGTTTTAATGATTTTTATGATTCAAATTAGTTGATTAGGGTTCTATTTCTGTTTTGTACTTCTTTCGTTCGTTTTCGTTGATTTTAATTGTTGTTCGATTTAAGTTGCAAGTATTTCTCGCTATTTTTACCAATTTTATCAAATGGAACAATATAAATGAGGCGGATCTGGTATTAGTGAAGATTGCAATCAGATGATTTTTGAGTAGAATTTGCACTTTCTAGTGATCTTGAATTGATGTCGTTCTACTTGAATTAAGTTCATTAGAGGAAAAAAGTGGTCTAACCAAAAGATATTTGTTTTTTGATACATCGATGTTGATTGGCAGGCAATTTACAATGAATTTATGCAATAAATACTCAGATTGACAAGGATTTTAGTACAAAGCTTTCAAGATATGGCTATGTTCGTCTTTTTCCTGAAGCTGATCTCTACACTGCTCCTACTCCTACTGTGAGTGCTTATGCCATTGTTTTCTTTGAGCACTGTTGTAAATTTTGTGTGTGTTTTCCCATTTTCTATATCATGAATCGCTTATTCAAACGATCTCTAGATAGTCGGTTGAACTGTAATGTGTGCCTTAATGGTCTCGATTGTGCACTGTCCGAAATTTATGATTCATCTAAGCTATATTTTGTTTGTTGGATAGAGTAGTTAAGCTTCTCGTGAACGTAAATGACTGTTCACATAAAATAGAAATAGAATTGATCAAGTATTAATCTAACAATGTGGAATTACCTTTCTAGCTGCTAATTTTGCTTACTTTGAAACTTTTCGGGTGAATCAAAATGTTGTCGTTTGTACCAGTTATTGTCTGAGACCGTCTTATAGTAAAGTGACATACTTACCTATATTTTTATATGATGAATGTCAAGTAGTCAAGAGCTTTTAGTAGTTTAACCAAATGATATTTGTCATCTGATACATCCATGTTGATCGGCCGTTGGGCATGTTGGTTGTCTTTTTTTAAACTCGAGAATGAGTGAGGGGCCTCCAAGTAATGAGTGTAACTGTGTAAGCCTTTTATCTTCTAGTGAACGAGCTCAAGGTTACGAACTTATGGTAACAATACTATTTGTGTAGATGCATTTTGTTAATTGTGTGGTAAGAAGCCTAGTGCTTGCAACTGTTTTTCAGAGTGAGTGAATGCTGTGATTTACCTCTGTCTGGAAGCCAGCTCTGCCTTGTTTTACTACAGATATTTGGAGTTTCTATACGGCTTTAGTTGTTTAGTTTGTTGGTGAACTTTTTTCGTATAACTGTGTATCGTTCCCTAAGCATATGTCAATGTTTTGGTAAACTATGTATTTTTCCTATGTCACTGCATCTCGACTTTTCATGTAAGTGCGCCGACCCGACATTTAGACTTGGGCAGAATTGCAGAACATCTTTTTTTCTTTTTGAGTCTAATATCCAGTCTTCGTTGGATATTTGGAGCTTGGATGTGTACCCATGGGGGTTACTTATATCTGTGTCCAAAATATAGTTGTTTGGTTAATTTAGTTTTTGACTTGATATACCTATGTATAATATGGTGTGTCTTAAACAAGGTTCTATGTGCATGAAATAAGGTTCTATGTGAATTAAAAAAGTTTTTCAGTTGCATCAGTTGGTTATATTATGATATTAATTATTGTTGGGTAAGAACGTTAATTTTATATGGGCATGAAATAAGATTCTATGTGCATGAAATACGGTTATATGTGCATGAAATAAGGTTCTATGTGCACGAAATAAGTGTTCTATGGGCATGAAATAAGGTTCTATGAGAATGAAATAAGGTTCTACGTGCATTAAAAATTTCTCCAGCTACGTCAGTTGATTATATTATGATACTAATTATTGTTGAGTAAGGACGTTAATTTTATATGGGCATGAAATTGTATGTTATTATTAATCTCATTATTTAACATATTCATATATGTGAGAAATTATTTAGTCATAAAATAATTACAAATCTTATGCATGCAAACTTAAATTAAAAGAGAAGAAATCATCAACCCTTACTATGATAATTTCGGATTTTTGGGCACAAGTAAGATCTCCTTCTTACTTGTTCTTGAGCTTTCCAACAATGGATGAACATGATTCAAGTTTAGAATCTCTCTCAAAAGCATATACCCAAGGAAACCTCTTAATAACTAATATTATTTTGTACTAGAAATAATATAAGTCTTACTATAAAATTGACACAAAAATTATAATTTTTGCTCTTGAAAAATCGGTTCAAGAGGGAGTATTTGTGAAGTTTATTTCTCTAGAATTTTAATAAGATGTAGAGAGAATAATAGTAATTTCTTACACTAGAAATTCTATATGAAAAATGAATGAATGAATATGGAAAAGAAAACACTTTTCTTTTTACCCATGGTGGCCGAAAAAGATGGCCTTGGGTAGCATGCCCAATGCCTTTTATTTTTGCTCTTTACAAGAGGCTAGGCATGCAACCCCTAGAGTTATCATTGTGTTTGTTGAACAATATATAAATTAATCAACACAAATCCTTAAAACCCCTCCTAATTTCGGTTACCATGTAAAATGGTGGTCCATTTTATTTTTGTCATTTGTCAATTGTGACATATGTGACATGTTACTTGACATGTTACATTATAATGTATTTTTAACATATTAAAAATCATCATATAATTAAATATGTCACATACAAAAATAATTAGTAATTCATAATTACTTGTACCAAAATGGGTCATATAATTATAAACTACAACAACTTGTATTTATAATAATTATTCATTCTATTTTAATTGTTTTGTAAACAATAATTTTATCTAAGCAATAAAGCGATTCGATTACTTAGACCGTATCTCATTTAATCAAATTACAATAAGACACGTTAACATTACTCACAAAATCATCCGTCAATTTTAAGCAATTTAATTAACTCGTATCGGCATACGATTAATTAAATAATCAATTAAGAGTATTTCCCTATAGGTATGACCTAAGGGGATTAACTGATCACCACCGTCGCACGACAGTAATGTCAAACTCTAGTCAGCCAATCATTACCGATATGTGTGGACCAGTTGACTGTAAAATATTACATCCCACATGTATTCTTAAAATGAGATTTAAACATGCGATCATCATGATCGACAGTTGTGATCGCATTATTGTCGGAGGACGCTTATTCCAACAATCTCCCACTTGTCCTCGACAAGTGTGCGCCACCAATTCTCTTGTCCTATTACTATCTCCCACTCAATGTAAGGTGTCTTTCAGGTCGTACTTGCAAGTGATCATATCGAGAGTGGTTTCCTCGATCTGGAGAATAACTGATTGACCGGAATCATCTACCATAGATACCTTCCGAGCGTGGCCACGCATTTCCAGTTCATTACTCCTCGAGTGGCCCTGAGATATTGTTTTAACCACGACAAGGGTGGACAATTCCTATCGCACTTATTCCCTTCGACTAGCCACAACCATCATAACCCAAAATATGCCCATTTGACCCCATTTACGAAGGTCGTAGTAACACAAATCAAAGTTAATCTGAAACTGTGCCACCTTAGGCGAACAGTCTTTAGTCAAAAGAATCGACTCATTAGAATACTATAGTAGCTCTCGCCACGACCAGGCTATATAAATTTGACAGAACTCTATAAGCGGTCACAAGGCCCGACAAAGTGCTCCTAACAGTTTGCCTATGTGATCGACTAGTCATTCTCATATGACTCCATGGCACTTGAACTTGCCATCAATCGCATCACACTCTAGTCACTTCGAGACGTCACCTCATACAAGTGACTATGGGCGAATACTATGTTAATCCGTGTTCACTTTAACGGGGTTCAATTGTCACTACCACCCGTTTGGATGTAACAATGTATAAAGAAAAGAGTTTTTAAAGTAAAAACTCGAACGACAAATGCGATTATCACATATGA
This sequence comes from Silene latifolia, assembly GCF_048544455.1. Classification (NCBI taxonomy): domain Eukaryota; kingdom Viridiplantae; phylum Streptophyta; class Magnoliopsida; order Caryophyllales; family Caryophyllaceae; genus Silene; species Silene latifolia. The sequence continues at coordinate 32,400,392 of NC_133530.1, read as the reverse complement.
ATAGTCAATGCCTGATTACTATTTCATATTCTATAATCTAATTTGATCTTGTATGTAGTTGTTCATCTCAATGCAATTGAAATGACACATGACATGACTCATCATGTTAAGCCCATGAGAAGGCTTTGGTTAGTAGGTTTTATCAACTTCTTGTACCTAACTCAACCTTACTACATACTTGTTTTCCTTTCGTAATGTATACATTTGTATTACAAAACTTTCTGAGTACGTGTCTAGATCCAATCTAAACATAGGCTTTCTTGCCTTAAAATAGCTCCCACTGTTTTCACAGTGTGCGAGACTCATCCCTCTTGCACATCCCATGATTGCAAGTGTACTCAATTTCCGTTGTAAATATTTCTCATTGTTCTTTATTGCCTAGAACGATTCTAGAAAATCTATTTCTTAAATAACATAGCCACAATGGTATCTTAACCATCCTAATGTGTTTTGATTATGGTTTTGTCGGAAACCATGCGCAATCTCAATTATAAATTGTCATTTGTGTAACACCCTTACACAAAATTGCATCAAAAACACTTTGCTTTATATCCTTAATGCTTCTGCAAGCACTTAAGGGTAATCTTTATGGCTTACTTGGTAACTATTACATAAATTCGATTTAAAACAATTCATTATACTCAAAGTATATGAAGTGTTATACATCATTTCCTATTTAATTGATTCGGCAGCGGAAGCAAATGGAATCAATCAAATATGTTCAATTCGATTGAACTAGTCATGAATCTTATCAACATAAGACTCCTTATTTGACATTAATATCATGTAGATTTATCTCCATAAATCCGGATATTAAAGATGTACTATATTTCTCCAAAGTCTTAAATCATTCGCAATGATCAATATGTCATCCACATATAAGACTACTAAAATTTCCGTAACTCCCACTAAACTTCATGTATAAACACAACTTCTCGACTTATCGGGAAAATTGTTATACCATGATCAAATCATTGATTCAAACTCATTGATGTCCTACTTAAGACCCTCTCTTAAGTTTCACATTATCTTAGGATTGGAAGAATCTACAAAACTCAAGACATGTATTGAATACATTCCTTCTAATAGAAGAAATGGGTTTTAGATTCACTCGCTACATGTATATCATCATAATGAAACACAATCCCTAAGAAGATCCAAATAGACTTAAGCATTTCAACTAGTGCAAAACCCTTTGCTACCAATCAAGCTTTGATATCTAACAATTCACTTGGAATTTATTTCGGATTTTCATGGCTCTAAGCCTTGTATTGAGTTGTGACTTAAACACTCTCATGTAAGTCATATGTTCATTACTTTCCAGAAGTAATCAACTTGAATCAAACAATTTCTTTGTAAGTTGCAAGCTCTTTACTCTCTAAAAGTAACACTAATTCATCATCTTCAACAAGTGATGACTTTAACCTCTTAGACTTTGAAGAAACAACGTCTTACACAAAACGTCTCATGTAGCAAGAAAGACCAGTTTCTTGCGACATAACATTCTTTGTGGCTCTTTGAATAATTTCTCCCACTCTGTCTTCTAGAAATAAACTTATATTTTAGAAAGACAGCTTCACGAGCCACAAACCCGTTGTACTCGTGATTATAATAAGGAAAAATGAGCATTTGTTTCTTTTGAAAACTTACAAACATGGTACCCTACCATTTCATATCTCATATGATTCTTTTTTGATTTAGTGGAAAAATAATTTAGACAAAATGATAAAATCCCCAAAAGAATCAAGTAATTCAAAGTAACTTGATTGAAGTCCAAACCATATTGAATAGCGTTTGAATTCTTTATCCAACCACACATTATCCCATAATGTATGCTAAGAGAGATTTACATGTGATACTATATCACATTTCCTTTGGCTTATATCAAAGTCTTCACTTTGATAATCCCATCACGACTAAATCGTGATTCTTTGAACTCTTTGAACTTCTTCAAAGATTTCTTTATTTACCTTATTAAGTGAACGCATTAGTGTCAACTTAAATCGTTGGTAAAAGTAAATGATCAACCTATTCTGTATCAATGATTTACATTCTCGATCTCCTTTTCAACCAAAAGGCACGAGACATCTTGCTTTGAATACAAGATACGCATATACCATAAGATTAACAATCTAATGGTTCCAAGAGTACTCGATAACTCTTTGCGTTCATCATTCCAGAATTTATAGTTTAATTTTGGGTTACCAATTTGAGTCTTGCATCATCTACATGATATATCATTCTAGTTTGGTTTAGAATATAATCACCTTGATAATGGGCTAGCCATACATCAAATCATGGTGTATAGGGTCACAAAAGTGAAACCTCATTTGTATCTTAACAAGTTTATATTCTTATTTAGAGTTTATGCACTTAATAGTCACAATTAAGTACAACTCTAAACCCAAAAATTAGATTGAGTACACAATGACTCTATCTCTTAACATCATTGTTGCTAGTCGTCATATTCTAATCATCCTATGTATCAAATATAATGATGAAAACCTCCACCGGTTTCTAATATTGACGAAGTAGTACTAGCAAAATTTATGTCAATCAAATAAACATTTAAAGAAGAAGGTTCCATTAGATGTCCCACAACTAACTTGTTGATTCTTCAATAATTTGGGGTAGTTTCCTTTCTAGCGTCCAACAATTAAGACAATGGAAACTTTATCGGTCGGGATTGATAGGTTTAGTATCGTTATTCTCAATAACTTTACTTTTAACATTACCTTGTATCAATTCCATTCTAATTTTACTTCTTTAAAACCTTATCCTTTTCTTAACGGTTTAAAAGAATGCTCCCACTCAATTCAATGAGTCTTTGCTAAGAGAAGCAAAATTGAAATTCATGAAGATTACTCTTCATTCGTTTGTTTAGTCTTAAAACTTTCATTGAAGTGGTTGCGGTATTTTGGTCAATTGCTATTTCTAACAAATCTAGTCACCAAAATGATTTAACGTTTCAAAGTACTTAACTCAATTAAGCATATGAGAAACAATTCATTGTAAGTAGATATGTTTGTCAAGAATAAAAAACTCTTTTGATTACAAATAACTTTTATCTATACTCTTCACAAGAGATCCTTAGAAATGGTTCATATGAGGTTTTAGAAGCAAATTCATATTTGTCTTTAGTTACGTTGTTTTAATGGAGATTTGAATCAAAAATCGAAATGATATCGTATATGAATTGTGGTAAAGAAATAGAACAATATGATAACGGAATAGTGAAAACAAAAACATTTATCGTTATAATAATACTTGTAAATAATTAACAAGATATGAGCATTTATATAGTGACCTCTACCCAACTATTATAAATGATTCCAAGATCCAAATTCATATTAACTTGGGCACGGTGTGGCCGATAAATCCCTTATCAATATAACTCGGTGGATTAACTCTTTAATCGATTCTACTTTTAGAACTCTTGGTCGATAAAATTACATTAACATTTATCTTTAGCCCGGAACACATACAACTACGGTCACGAATACTTCCGTTGAGCTCAATCCAAATTTCGAATAAATGTGTCCATGATCCAAACCCACATTAACTTGGGCACGGTGTAGCCAATTCATTCCTCATGAACATGAATTCAGTGGATAGACATTTATCACCCACTTCCCCTACGTAACAAGGTTTGTACCCCGGTGTGGCCGAGTGCACTCCCTCATGAAATAGGTTTTCATGGTTTCTACTTTTTGGTAAGGCTAAGTCTCAATTGTTTATTTTTAGCGAGAGGTCATGTCAATTTATTATCTATCACGTTTTAAGTGAACTAAAGCGGTGAACTACGATAATTGTAATTGACACGGTCGATAAACTCGATTTAAAATGCATGTTTAGTTATGGCGATTTAGCGATGTATGCAACATATAAATAAAATGCAAAGCATAAAATAAATCCTAGTATGACCTTCCTAGAATAGTAAATCTAATAAACTATTACAAATTCGGAAACCAACTCCATTGGTCCCTTGAACTTCGGTCTTGACACGCATCTCGAGGTAACACCGTCTTCATGGAAACTCCGTGAAATTACAAAGTGATAAATAAAATTGTAAATGAATTACATAATTTCCTATTATACAATTGTAATTAAAATTTAAATCTATTAAATTACAAAATGGTGATACGAGATCACAATAAATTACAACCGAATCGATATTCCCATACATTTCGGGTAATACCAATTAAAACTAAGGCCATACTAAGTAAAATTACATAATTCAAAAATTAAATAAAATTAAAATATGACAATCATAAATAAAATGCAGCATTATAATATGTATGAACATGCCCAATTTTATGCTAAATCGCCTTTAAGGAGCCAATATCGTATATTAATCGGTTTTTACGGATTTGCGTGATTTAAACTTTTATAATCACAATAATTACATAAATTCATATTTATGTACAAGTTAATTACCCTAACCAACTTAGGACTCAAAATTAGTCTCCACTAACATATTGACAATAATTAACTTATATTTCTTAATATTGTTAATAAATGGGCTTAAAATACAAAATTATGTCATAAACTTCAAATTAAATCAAAAAAAATTTCAAATAAATTTGAAATTTGAAATTTAAACTCATGAAAATTCTGGAAAAATACAATGACACTCATAATGTTCAAAACTTAGGTTAAAAATTTCGAAAATTTATCGTGAAAAACAATGTTGCGGTTTATCGGATTTATCAATTATTACCATAAAATTATGAGAAAAATTATTTTTATTAAATTTTTACTTTTAGATCTGAAATATATGATAAAATGCAACATGTGACGTTTTTCCTTAGTCATGAAGTATGTTTTAGCAATTTTTACTAATTAAAGTCACTATTTATGTGATTTTTCATCAAAAATTCATAAATCATGCATAAAGACTTCATTATAGCCAAATATTTTACACACATCTTGTAAAACTGTACGTGACAACATACTAAATTTCTATGACCATATTCAAAATATAACTCATATTAACCTATTTTCCCATTTAAATACGATTTTAACTTGAAAAATCCATATTTCGAGCAATACAACTCATTTTATTATGAAAATTTACAGGCCATCAGTAGATAATATATGTGAAAACATATACGAAAACCACTAGAAAAATCGAAGTTTAGCTATTTTTAGTCCAAAAATGACATTTTTATCATAAAAAAATAACATTTTAATGCCATTATTATATAAAATGAACAATAAAATCCATAAATAAACCAAAATATCCTAAATACATTTTAGGACCAGAAACTTTAACATGCAAATAAATTTCATGATATTTCATAATAAACACAAATTTATAAGTTTTGTTTGTTAATCGTATAACTCGGAAAAACAATAACCGATTTGCATGCAAACAACCTAAGGCTCATGATACCGCTTGTATGTTATTATTAATCTCATTATTTAACATATTCATATATGTGAGAAATTATTTAGTCATAAAATAATTACAAATCTTATGCATGCAAACTTAAATTAAAAGAGAAGAAATCATCAACCCTTACTATGATAATTTCGGATTTTTGGGTACAAGTAAGATCTCCTTCTTACTTGTTCTTGAGCTTTCCAATAATGGATGAACAAGATTCAAGTTTAGAATCTCTCCCAAAAGCATATACCCAAGGAAACCTCTTAATAACTAATATTATTTTGTACTAGAAATAATATAAGTCTTACTTTAAAATTGACACAAAAATTATAATTTTTGCTCTTGAAAAATTGGTTCAAGAGGGGGTATTTGTGAAGTTTATTTATCTAGAATTTTCATAAGATGTAGAGAGAATAATAGTAATTTCTTACACTAGAAATTCTATATGAAAAATGAATGAATGAATATTGAAAAGAAAACACTTTTTTTCTTTACCCATGGTGGCCGAAAAAGATGGCCTTGGGTAGCATGCCCAATGCCTTTTATTTTCGATCTTTACAAGAGGCTAGGCATGCAACCCCTAGGGTTATCATTGTGTTTGTTGAACAACATATAAATTAAACAACACAAACCCTTAAAACCCCTCCTAATTTCGGTTACCATGTAAAATGGTGGTCCATTTTATTTTTGTCATTTGTCAATTGTGACATATGTGACATGTTACTTGACATGTTACATTATAATGTATTTTTAACATATTAAAAATCATCATATAATTAAATATGTCACATACAAAAATAATTAGTAATTCATAATTACTTGTACCAAAATGGGTCATATAATTATAAACTACAACAACTTGTATTTATAATAATTATTCATTCTATTTTAATTGTTTCGTAAACAATAATTTTATCTAAGTAATAAAGCGATTCGATTACTTAGACCGTATCTCATTTAATCAAATTACAATAAGACACGTTAACATTACTCACAAAATCATCCGTCAATTTTAAGCAATTTAATTAACTCGTATCGGCATACGATTAATTAAATAATCAATTAAGAGTGTTTCCCTATAGGTATGACCTAAGGGGATCAACTGATCACCACCGTCGCACGACAGTAATGTCAAACTCTAGTCAGCCAATCATTACCGATATGTGTGGACCAGTTGACTGTAAAATATTACATCCCACATGTATTCTTAAAATGAGATTTAAACATGTGATCATCATGATCGACAGTTGTGATCGCATTATTGTCGGATGACACTTATTCCAACAGAAATAAGATTATATATGCATGAAATAAGGTTCTATGTGTAAGAAATAAGGTTTTATGTACATGAAATAGGATTTAATGTATTTAGCGGCCTTTTTATGTAACTACAAAGCATTTTAGTGTATCTATTACATATCTTACTAATATGTGAGAAGCATTTCAGTGTAGTACTTATGTCAGTTATTTTGTACTCGTATTTGTTTAGCGTATTTTAAAGGCTATTAGCTCAATGGTATTGCAATGTGCAAATTTTGCACAAAGATATGGGTTCGAGTCCCATATAGCCTATTAAATCGCAAAATCTCATGATAGGAACATGTCATGAACTCATGATGCGAGCAGTACAATACAATTATGATTAAGGAGGCCATAATCATATTCGGGTAATGACGTGCAGACCATGATCAGACTCAAGCGAGAAGCAACAAAGAGAATTATGAGCGAGTGTAATAGCATAATTAGCTTAGCAGTGATCAGAAGTTCAAGACAAGCATTTCAAAGACTAACATATGTATCAAAACTATTATCATACGTGCCATACTTGAAATAGGATTACCAATTACATATAATTTTTCAATCTTAAAGTAAAAGAAAGAATGGTATATCATAGCCAATATGGGAGTCGAACCCACATTTTGTGCATAGCACAATGCTCTACCATTTGAGCTAATTGGCTTTTAAATAAGTAAAATGTATATATTTGTAATGTTTAAACGTTAATGACTATATCAAAGATGAGAAATTCGTTCACCTCTATACGAAGGAACAAGTTTGAGAGAACCACTTTTGATTTTCTCAATGGACCTTTTTCTTAATGGATCTCAGTCATTCTTATCACAGCTCCGGTGCATCAAATAAAAGGTATAAGAGGAAATCCAAAATAACGATACGACTTAAAAAATAGGAAGACAGTTTGGGTGACAAACTTACTGCCTTGCCTTGTGATGCTCAGAGAAGCAATAAAGACTAGAAACAAGGTGAGGACGACCAACGCGTAATAAAAATATTTCTTCAGATAATAGTTTGTATTTCCAAGTTAGACAATTTGCTTAAATAACCAATGACACTTTATCATGGAATTCAAAGGCCACTCATATTTCCCAAATGAGTACAGCAATAGTAAATAATGAAGAATTCAGATTATTTTTCAACTTTCGAGTAAAAGCAGAGTAACCGATAGTTCAAGTAACAAAGTAGTAAATGAAACTAAACCAGAAAATTGAGTGTGGAAATCTATAGCGCAGAATCATTGACAAAAAAACGTCAGCAACAAAGTTCCTCAAAGGCTCCCCATCTATGACGAGGTAAAGATCGGTAGGATGATTGCAACCAGTCATCTATTCGAAATAGCCCGTAATAAGAATTACATCAGTAAGTGTGCTAACTAACTGCATTTTTCTCAATATAAAGAGCAAAGATGGTTTAGCTAGCCATTTGATCTTGTTCTATACTTCCATCATACTCCAAAGCCTAAAAAGAGAATCTTCGACTTTAGTAGAGTTGGGACATAACAATTTCATTGACATCATGAAAACCCAATACTCCAAAACCCAAATAACAAGCATACTTTAAAAGAGCCATATTTGACTGATAGTTGATAAAGACAAAATAAGACATCTACTATATGTGAAAAACGATTTTCTAGTTTTTAAAACGAATTAGACGTCTCGTAGAGATCTACTAGAAAAAACTCAGCAGAAGTAACTGAATTAAACGGGAGCAATTCATCCACGTTTTCCATATCGTATCAAGTTCATAAGCAAGTAACATTCTATCAATATGCTTTAAAGTATCACAAATTGACAATAGATGCATGTTTCCAAACCTGCATAGATTCGTCGATCAATCAAATTGCTCGTTGAATACTTCATTATCTTATGTAATCCACTGAAATAGGCAAATCACACAAAACAAATTTAACATAAAATTAGATAATTCCTCTTGATTTCTTCAAACTAAATCAACGCGACATACGGAAAACAAAAGAAGACCTATTCTGAGAAATAGACTACGAAGTATATGACTTAACCTATGATCAGCGCCAAATTTCAGCTTTTTAAGACTTAATCTTTGCAAATCAGTGAAGAAGTAACATTTGCAAGACTTGCTTTCCGAATACAAATCACCGCCTAAATAATCTGATCGCCACAAAATTACGAACTCAAAATCGAATAAACAATCATCAACAACTAAAATACTAAATTAACCAATATTCAAATGAAGCATCTTATCTTCTGTTTGTTTGTAATCAAATGAAAAGTAACTTCCTCTGCCATGGTGACTAGAAAAATTTCAATTCTGTACCCCAATTATATGTATATGAACTCGAATCAACAATTCGTCAACCCTAATTTGTTGACGAATTAACAAATTCAAAAGACATAAAATGGAAATTCAAGGAAATTAACTGAGAAATCAAACAAACCTTGTCGAATTTTGATGAACGGTGAAGGATGGTTCGATTTTGCGTCTATTGAAGCTTGTTCTTCAATTACAAGAAGCAGTTTGATGATTAGGGAGAGAGAAAGAAATTTAGAGACAAAAAGTAAGAGACAAAGTAATTTTGTTAAATGACCGAGGGTTCGACGGAGATGTGGTATGATGTCAGCCATTCATTTGTTTAAGATCTAAGAATTGTGAGAGGTTCTCATTATACCAGTGGTTCTCACCGGATCCCGACCATATATATATATATATATATATATATATATATATATATATATATATATATAGATTTAGGATCCGGTGAGAACGGTCACTCGGTGAGAACGGTGAGAACGAACCTCCTCCCTTAGATGAAAGTAAATGTACGGTTGATATTAAATGTTCTAATTAAACTTAACAATCAAAAAAATCAAAACCTCTGCTACTTCTGATTGCTTGAAAGTTGAACCCGCCCAAATTAACATGCACACAGTATGGCATATCCCCAACACATGACATATCCCCCACTACCGCCAGCAGACGCCGGTATACTTTCCGACCAGCTTGAAATCTCTGACGACTTTACCGGCGATGACTTGCTGCTGTATCTCATTACCCATATGCCACCTCTTCCTCTCCTCCTCCGCTTCTCCATCTCCACTTCGACCATCATCCTCGGCAGCCTTTCACCGGCGAGATCCTCGGCCAGAGCTGTAATATTTCAGCGGCACCAACACTGTCATCGACTTACACTCAACGGCGTCCGACCACATCCCAGCATTAGATATCTCTTCCTCATCGTCACCTTTGTTTTCTCCTTCCAACCATTACCAATTTCGAAGCTAAACGAAATTAGTGTGTCTGGTTTATCTATTGATGTATCTCAAACAAATTTTGATGTACCTAATAACTGATTTTATGTATCTATGAGATACATTAAAATAGTTGTTAGATACATCATATATTGAAGTATACATTGAAATAGATGGGTGTTCGGTGGTCGGAAATTTCAAGAGAGGCGGAACTGTCGTCAAAGCTCGAACTCCTCTCATGCGACCACACTACCACCACCATTCACCACATCCTTCGAACACAACCACCACCATTAATAGCATCTTCAATTAATTTGTTTTTTTATCAATCAATTAACCTAAATTGAAGTCTAGCTTTATCAATAAATTAACCCAAACAAAAACAAAACTCTTCACCAGTTTCAAACATCCGTATGTACTCCAAACAAATTGTCAATCAACTCATCAAATTACAATTATTACTACATCAATTATTATAGCTTAAGCAATCAATTTCCTTATCATCATACCTGCAATTGATGAATTACAATTATAATTATATCTTCAAACTCCAGATCACTAGCCAGAAACTTACAACGATAATAATTGGTTAATTCGTCAATCCTTCAATGTCGGTATTGTTGAAAGAAAATTCCAGTTCATTTCCGGAAATGATTCTCGTCGCATTCAAGATCAATGCGAGTTCGAGTTCTGGAAACGAAACGCCGCCATTTTGGATTGACACCAAACACTCTTCCTCTTCTTTAAACTGCACTACATCTCAATTTGATTCAAACGAAATTTAGTGCATCTGATTTCTATATTAATGTATCTCAATCCAATTACAATTTATATACATTGATTTTTTATGTATCTAATCACTAATTTAATGTATCTAACATTAATACACAAAATTAGTCATCAGGTACATTAAAATTGGTTTGAGATCCATTAATATAGAACCCAGATACACTAATTTTGTTTAGATCAAATTGATTTTGTAGTGAAGTTTTCAAAAGAGGAAGAGTGTAAGGCGACGATCGCCAATAGTCATGAAGGGTTGATTGGTGAACGGTCGGGATCGTGAAATGGACTGAGACGATGTTAAACATTAATTTCGACCGCTGAAGAAGAGTGTGTGCTCCGGCGAGATGGCCCTATGCTCAACAAAGTGACGATACTCCGGCGAGGTGGCTGCGACGGGTTGAGGTTTGTTGGGGTTGGTGTCCTTAACAGTTAGTGCAAGGACTTATAAACCTCTAAAAGGATCAAAGGGCATACTTTGGTATTATTATCAGTTGATCCACGTTTATCAATAACGGTTGGCTTGCTAGATAAGTTTGACGTTATTGTCATACAGATGGCGGTGATCAACTGGTCCCTAAAAGTCACACCTATAGGATACGTTCGAGAGATGTGACGGTATGAAAATACTGTCATGTAGATGCCAAGATTGACTAACCAGTTAGTCCGAGTTATTTGACTAGTAATTAGTCAAAATATGATGTTGAGATATTATATTTAATACGGATTAAATATTATGGGCTAAGGCGAATTAACCAGTTAATTCGTAAAATTAAATATAAGCGTTTTATATTTAATTAATGTATATTGAATAAATTATACAATATCGTCTTTGTCGGACATGTATTAATAATTCAACTAATCCGTCTTATTAGTTGATGTTTTAATAGCCGATAACCGATGACGATTTATAATAAACCGCGTCATATACATTTAGCAATTTATGAGCCGGACCACGAGGTAAAATTAAGAGGAAGTGGAAGCCCACTTCCCCATGCAAACCCACGGCTGGCCGAGGTTAACAAAAGGAGAGACTCCCTCTCCTTTTGACCTAGACAATTCATTTTACAGAAAACTAGGGTTTTGGAGACAGTTTTCTTCTGAAACCTAGATCTCACATCTCGAAAACCTCACAACAAGTTCTCTCAATATTGCAAGGCAATCAGAGAACACCATCTAGCACAAGGGCATATCTCGGACAAGTCTTGGGTGCAACAATTAGGAGGGAATCTCGTTTGATTTCTGTTCTTTACGCCGTGCATCAAAGGACCCGAGGTTGATTTCTATCTTTATCGTTTCTCTATTGTATTTATGTTTTATGACGATATTCGCATGTTAAATTTACGTTATAGTCCTAAATTTAAAGGGTATTATACGGATATTACCCTACAAGTGGTATCAGAGCGAGGCCACGTAAATTTTTCTATGTGTTTTTCATAAAACGATCTTGAAACAATTTTGCTTTTGTCTCGAAAACCGTGCCTAGTATACACGGCAGAAATTTTTGAAACCGTGTCATGTATTACACGGTAATTTCATCTTGTTTTCGTTTTGTTTTATGCATATTGTTGTTTTATACGGAGATTATAACAATATGTCATGTTTTGTCAATTGTTAAATTTGTTTTGATATGTTTTGATCAAAATTGCATTTGATTTTGTCTCGACAAAACTGTTTTTCACGAGGGTTTTGCAATTTCCAGAATTTTTGACCTCGATCGAGCATGTTTCTACTCGATCGAGTGCTTTTTCTGCCTTGTTTTTGTTCGATCGAGTCCCTGCTTTACTCGATCGACCCTTTTCGAAACCCCTCTGCTCGATCGAGATGTCCTCGTACTCGATCGAGCAGATTTGCTGATAAAGGTACTCGATCGACCACCAGTTTAGTCGATCGAGCACTTTCTGTTTGGCAACCCTCTCGATCGACTTGCAATCCAGTCGATCGAGCCCTTTCATTCCTCGATCGAGCACCTGTGTCCCTGGATCGAGGGATTTCTGTTTTGACAGCTTTGAAAATTTATTCCTTTTGCTTTAAATTTTCTTTTGGCTACAAAATGTACATTATACGGATATTGTACACTCGCTATGATTGTGAAACGGTTCACACACGTACCATTAAGTTATTTTAAAGCGTATTTAAAGTAACGGATTGTAATGGATTAAAATTGAATGATAGAAGCGGTTTTATCACATGAATTTTAATCATTAAAAGGTGGTTTGGATAAATTTAACATAATTACGGAATTATGTCACGAATGAATTTGAATTTAGTTGATGCATTTATTTATCGTTTTGTTGAATGCCTTGAATGCCTTTTATTACGTATTTATTTATTTTGCAAACGGTTGTAACTTAGTGTGGCCTTAGTAGAACGTGTTACCGTAATGATGGAACACGGTCTTGGTTGTATTTTGAGATCTCGTATCTCCGTTTTGGATTTTTCACTTGTAATTACAGTTTTTAATTAGAATGTAATTAGGTTTATATTTTGTAATTTTAATTGTAATTTTTGAGAAGACCAAAGATGGAGACCGGATGCTCACTCCCGCTACATGGATCAAGATGGAACATCAAGACAAGCTTCTCGGGTCCAACGGTGGATTCCAAAGTTGTTTTATGTTTTGTTTTACTAGGATAGGCCACACTAGGAAATTTTATTTACGTATTGCATTCATTTATTTATTTTCGTAACGATAATATGCATCATATTCCGCCTAAAAACCAAACCACCTAATAATTGCATGAAAACTGACACATATAGAGGTCACGAGTTAGTTTTCTTTGACATTCGTATGACACACGATTTTTATAAGCCATCACCCAAATTAATTCATTCACGCAGACGCTAGTTATTCGTTCACTTAATATGAATTATAATTTAGTTGATGGGATCTTCCTCGTACAAACAAAAATTGAGAACGGTCTTTATAGGTCAAACTCCAATGAGTCCCTTCTTCGTCGGTAGGCATAATATGACCCCTTCTACGTCGGGTAAGTTGGAACCGATTGACCTATTTTATCTCAACACTATGGTCACTCGCACGATCCTGTGATCATGGTGGACTATAGATAAGATTTACGGAAATCTATCGACCAAGAGTTCTTCCGGAAGAATTAGCTAAACAGTTGGCTTATCAATTTACAGAAATTGAGTCTTGGGATCACTTGTATCATTCTTGAGGGAGATCAATTATACAAGTGCGAGAGTCTACATGTTTAAAATGAATTTTAAAATAGACTTAAATCACCTCGATGAGTTGCTTATTTCGTTTTGTTTTCCTTCCTTTTTCAGTGTAGAACACGAACCTTTAAACTGCTAATAACATAATGGCTGGCCGTGATGACGACCCAATGCCAAGTGTCACATTGGACCGTGAGTCCTGGCTTCGGATCTTCATGGATCAGATGAATCGTCTCTACTCGATCAAGAATGATGGATCAAACTTCATGGATCGGGAGGCGGCATTACGGAATGCGCCATTGCGATGGGAAGCTCAAATATCGATTGAGCCCATCCCACCAAACCCAGGCCCCACTGGTTTGAAATTAACGAAATCGACAAGTATAACGATTTCGCCATGGAAGCGGGTGCGGTAAAGAACGTACTTATTTTTGCAATGGAATCCAATTTGCAGAAACGCTTCATAGCTCAAAGTGCAAACAAGATTTTCACTACACTCACTAGGGAATTCTCAAAAGCACCGAGAATCGTGACCTATGAGCTTACCACTCGCTTCTTTGATGCGAGACTCCAGAAGGGCCAACCAGTTAGCCCACACATTCTCAGCATGATTGAGAATGTCGAGAAGCTGGAGACCTTTGATTGTAAGATCAGCGAGAACATTGTGATCGACCGCATACTTCACTCACTCCACGATGGTTATTCGCAATTTAGAGCGAATTACTATATGAATGATTTGAAGAAAACTCCCCATGAACGGCACTCCCTCCTCGTACGGGACCGAGAAGGACATGAAGTTCGTGGGAGCATGAAACAGGATGTTCTCGTTGTGTCAAACAAGGGCAAGGGTAAGGGCAAAGTTCAGCCAGGCCTAGAAGTAGGCAAACCGAAGTTTAAGAAGTCGGGATCAGGTAAGAGTGGGCCTGGTGAGGCAAGTAACTCATCAGGCGCGACAAAGAGCAAGACCGAAAACATGGAATGCCATCATTGCCACAAGACTGGGCATTGGAGGCGTACATGTCCTGTTTATCATGAGGACATAAAAGCAGGTCGCGTTAAACCTGTTGGTATGTCTTCTCCTTCTACTTTTATTCATATGATTGAGATTAACCACGCAAGTTACGGAACTTGGGTACTTGATACTGGTTGTGGTTCTCATCTGTGTAATCATGTGCAGGGCCTCCGAAATCTCAAGCCTCTCGTAAAGGGTGAGGTTGACCTGCGTGTCGGGAATGGAGCAAGAGTGGCTGCCGTCTCGAGGGGAACATATGTGATCCAGCTTCCTAGCGGATTTGAGTTATCATTATATGATTGCTATTATGTACCAATCTTTCTAAAAACATTATTTCAGTTTACGCACTTGACAAACTTGGTTTTTCATTTGTAATTGAGAATAATACTTGCATTTTCTCTTTACACAATATGATTTATGGCAAGGCAGTCTCCATGAATGGAATTTATGTTTTAGATCAGACCACGGAAATATTACACGTAATGAATAAAAGGTTAAAGGTTGGTGACAAAGATCAAACGTATCTATGGCACTGCCGTATGGGACACATTAATGAGAAACGCGTAAAACAGCTCATCAAGTATGGAGCTATCTCGGCCTTTGATTTTCAATCATTTGGCACGTGTGAATCATGTCTCATCGGTAAGATGACTCGTATTTCCTTCAAAGGTGTTGGAATAAGTGCTGCTGACCTATTAGGACTCATACACACGGATGTATGTGGTCCTATGTCAATCACCGCACGAGAAGGCTATAGGTATTTCATCACTTTCACGGACGATTTAAGTAGATATGGCTATGTCTACTTAATGAAGCACAAAAGTGAATCCTTTGAGAAATTCAAGGAATACCAAAATAGGGTGCAGAACCTATTAGGTAGAAAGATTAAAACACTACGTTCGGATCGTGGTGGCGAGTATCTTTCTCACGAGTTTGATCAACACCTAAAGGACTGTGGGATTGCCCTACAGTTAACTCCACCTGGAACACCTCAATTGAATGGTGTGTCCGAACGGAGAAATCGAACACTACTTGATATGGTTCGATCCATGATGAGTCACACGGTTTTACATGATTCATTATGGGGTTATGCTCTTTGTCGTCGCTCTAATACTTAACCGAAGTCCGTCTAAAGCTGTTGACAAGACTCCATATGAACTATGGAAGGGAACGGTCCCTAACTTGTCCTTTATACGGGTTTGGGGCTGCGAGGCTTATGTCAAGTGGAGACACGAGGATAAGCTCGGCCCGCGATCGGTCAAGACATACTTTATAGGTTATCCTAAAGGAACACTTGGTCATTACTTCTATTCGCCAACCGAACAACGCGTTTTTGTTGCGGCTAGTGCGACATTCTTAGAGAAGGAATTTCTCGAGAATGCAAAGAGTGATAGAACCTTCGACATCGGAGATTCCGAGAACCAAACACCGAGCAACCATTGGAGGAACTGTTCCTTCAATCCCGGCTGCGGTGAATATTCTGAGGAACCTAGGAGGTCGGGAAGAGTCTCTATTCCTCCGGAAAGATACATTGGTATGGTCGAGGAACATGACATAGATGACGTTCTACTTCTAACGAGTAGTGAACCCGCAACCTATAAAGGTGCCATGACTAGTTCTGACTCAAAGCTATGGCTTGAGGCCATGCAATCCGAAATGGACTCCATGTATGAGAACAACGTGTGGGATCTTGTTGACTTACCTGCTAAGGTTCGTCCCCTTCAATGCAAATGGCTTTACAAGATAAAGCATTCTGTGGAAGGTCAACAAGATATCTATAAAGCACGACTAGTTGCTAAAGGTTTCACCCAAGTGCCAGGTTTGCACTACGATGAGATTTTTGCACCCGTAGTCATGCTGCGTTCCATTCGGATTATCTTAGCGATTGCCGCTTTTCATGACTATGAAATTTGGCAAATGGATGTGAAAACCGCCTTCTTAAACGGCTTTTTGGAGGAAGAGTTGCACATGGTACAACCCGAAGGTTTTATCGATCCACAACATCCTAAGAAAGTGTGCAAACTTAAGCGTTCCATTTATGGACTTAAGCAAGCATCTCGGAGTTGGAATCATCGCTTCGACCAAGTGATTAAAGAAAATGGATTTACTCGATCGGTCGAGGAACCATGTTTATATATCAAGTCGAGTGGGAGCAAGATTGTCTTCCTAATATTGTATGTTGACGACATACTCCTGATTGGGAATGACATACCTCTCTTAACTTCGGTGAAAGTATGGTTGAAAAACCATTTCCAGATGAAAGATCTGGGAGAGGCACAAAGAATTCTGGGCATCCGTATCTATCGAGATAGATCACGAAGGATGCTATCTCTCAGTCAGGAGTCTTACATAGACAAAGTCCTGGAGAGATTCAGCATGACTAACTCCAAGAAGGGGTTCCTTCCTATGGCTCCATGGGTGCATTTGAGCAAGTCTCAGGCACCAGAGACACCGGAAGAGAAAGAGCGCATGACACGGATTCCTTATGCTTCGGCAATAGGATCAATCATGTATGCCATGATATGCACACGTCCGGACGTGGCATATGCATTGAGTATGACAAGTCGATTCCAAAAGCATCCAGGTGAACCACATTGGGTCGGGTCAAGAACATTCTTAAGTACCTACGGAGGACTAAAGATTGGGCATTGACTTATGGAGGCGATCAAAAGCTATGCGCAACCGGATTCTGTGAGATGCTAGCTTCCAAACGGATCGAGATGACTCGAAATCTCGGTCTGGATTCGTTTTTACTCTTAATGGCGCTGCAGTCAGCTGGAAGAGTTCGAAACAAATCATTACAGCAGATTCTACGATCGAGTCCGAGTACTATGCCGCGTCTGAAGCTACAAAGGAAGCGATATGGATGCGTCAATTCTTACATGGGCTCTCTGTAGTGCCTAGTTCGAATGACCCGATCACCATCTATTACCCTACAAGGTTGTGGATAAGAATGATGGAAATTAGGTTCGTTGAAATGTGTGGTACTGCTAATTTAAGGAATGAGGAGTTAATAAAGTATATCGGGTTTTCTTGTTAGTTTTGTCACCGGAGTTTAACTTTTAATATTAGTAAATATTGCTTGTTCTCACCGTTCTCACCGAATGGTCGTTCTCACCGGATCCTACCTATATATATATATATATATATATATATATATATATATATATATATATATATATATATATATATATATATATATATATATATATATAAAATAGGATCCTATAAGTCCTTGTTTCTAAGTTGAGTCTTTGAGTCCTAATATAAACCATTGGATCTAAGATAATGGATGGCTAAGATTTAATAAAAAAAACACATTCTCCCACTTAACTTTTCTAACCAACTGCCTCATCATTGCAAATTTTGAGTCCCTATGTACGTTTCCCTCCCTCTGTCTTTCATAACTTCCAATTCACAACTCCCAAACTCATTCATTCAAAAAAAAAAAAAAATAACGCTGCTTCCTCTTCTACTCAACTGTAATCTTCATCCCCTTCATCTCGTTCATCTAATCTTCATCTCCTACCTCTTCTTCATCACTTTCATACCATTATCAACTATTACTTCAATCTTCATCCCCTTCATCTCGTTCATCAGTTGCAGGTATTTTTTTTTTTTTTTGTTATTTTACTTATCCATTATTGTCTATTACTTCAATCTTCATCTCCAATCAATTATCATTGTCTATGTTAACCATTATTTTTGACGATTTTGTTCATCTTGCGTTTTTGTTTACCAATTTTCTCGTTTTTAGATTGTTTTACATTTTTGTTTTTACTGTTTATCTTCTGTTCATCTTCCTCGCCGTTTTTCATATTGTGTTATGTTGTAGATCACTTTGTTGATTGATTTTTAGTTTTTGATTTAGTTAATGTTTGTATTCCTCGGCTGTTAATGTTTGATTCGGTTTATTGTTCATCTTCTGTTCATTCAGTTCATTTTTGATTTAGTTTTTGTTCATCTTCTGTTCATTCAGTTTATTGTAACCGTCTCATTTCAAGTCGTTTCTTAAAATATCATTTATGCAAACTGTTTCGTTTACATTTATTTTTTTAGGGCGTTTTATTGTATAACTTTCTCCCCTTCAATGTGTAACTCTAGCCTATTGAGTTTGTAACTTCTATATGTTGCATTTGTTTTCATTTATATGTTGCATTTGTAGTCATTTAAAAATTGTTCAATTCTTCTTTTATTTTGATGTGTGATCAAGAAGCTGAAAAAATTGAAGAGGTGGTTGCTCCTACGCCTCAAGTCAGTGTCAAATGTCGTGGAAAGAGGTTATTTGAAATTATACCTAAGTTGAAAGATTGTCAGATATCGGCCGTTAGGAGGATTGGGTTTGGCGGCATGCTTGAGTTGAAGCTTAAGCATTTCCCGCTCGAACATGTACATTTATTTATTGACTGTTTTAGTGATGGCTCATATGTGTTTAGGGCACCTAAGTCTAAACACTTCATGGTGACCAAGTACGACGTTCATGACTGTTTCCTTATACCACATGGTCCCAATGCCATCAAACTTGTCCCCTCTTTGGACATGAAAAAAAGACTCTGACAACCTTGAAAATGTGTCATTGAAAGAACGATGGAGGAAAATATTTGGTATTAAAACCCCTAATGGCTCCATTCCTATCGGAAAGCTAAAAGATGCAATTGTGGCAGACACGGAAGGCGGAGATGACTTTTGTCGATTCTTTGTCTTATTTTGCATGTCTTCTTTTCTTGCCCCCACGATAAATAACGGCGTTGATTTCAAGCTTTTGAGGGCCGTAGAAGATGTAAGCGCTATCCCTTCTTTGGACTGGTGTTCTTATGTTTTAAAAAGCATTATTCTACGCGAAGATGTTAAAAAAAAAACAGTCGCACTTGCTTGGTTATATTCCCTTTTTGATGATTACCTACTTTCAGCGGTTTGATTACCGCGGTGAGACTTGCACGCATGACCTTCCACTTATCAAGCATTGGGACAAGGAGAGATTAAGGAGTAGGATATCCGGGGAGGTGTCGGACGGGGGTTTGGGTCGTCAGACATGGTCTGAGGTTAAGTATCCGCGCTGCATTCATGCATCCACTAACAGCCAAGCCATTGTTAGCAGCGTTCCTCCATTACTGATTTCATCTACTTCCCATTTACCTTTGCCATCTACGTCCAACTCAAAGTCCGACAAGAAGTTTGTTCAAATTGAACTACCTCAAGGTGTTGAGGATGACCAGGAGTTGAAAGTTCGAGCTTTGGATGTATGTCCCGTTTTCCTTTTTTTTTTTATTAAATTTTTGTTAGCGGTTTTATGAAAATTTTAATATTGCAGTTTCTGATACATTCTTAATACAATTTCCTCATAGCTTTTGAAATTCATTGTTGTTTGTATTAATTAATGTTTATGTGTTGCATGAGAATTTGTAACTGTCCAAGATTCTTTAAATCATATTTTTTGTAACTTCACTTGGTATTGTTTGTAACTCCAATTCATAATTTTTGTAACTTAATATCATCATACAGTTTCACTGCTTTAAAATCATATACTTTGTAACTTCACCACCTCACATGTGTAACTCCAATGGATAGTTTTTGTAACTTCATTAAAACTTTTTAAATCATAGCTTTTGAAATTAATTGTTATTTGTATTAATTAATGTTTATGTGTAGCATGAGAATTTGACGTGTACTTGTTTTATTCAGGATGTACATGAACTTTATTTAAAGATTCAGAGGAATGCTGTAGTGTTTCATTCATGGTATGCCGAGGCAATATCGACGATCAAACACCTAACAACCTGGGTCATTTGTATTGATGGAGTGGCCTTGTCCCTTCACAATCAACCCAAGATTTCGGCAATGCGAAGAGCTTCATCGTTCTGCGATGAAGTTGAATATCTTCTTTGAACGGATGAAACAATCCGTTGCTAAAGCACCTTCTCGTTCACAAAGCGTTCGTGGATAAAAAAATTTGGGTGATGATGAGGATAATATTGCTAGCATGAAATTATCCGAAGTTCTTTGTCAGCTTAAAAATTATGTGCTAGGGAATGATGATGTGCCATTAGGGAAAGATGATGTGCCATTAGGGAATGATGATGTGCCATCAGGAACTGAATGTCTTGGGAATGATGATATGCCATCAAATGATCAAGTAATTGACAGCGGGGCATTTTATAACACCGCTGAAATTAATGAAATAATGGAAAACGCGAAAGAGAGAGTGCCGGTTACTCATGTCGAGGGTTCTTCATTGCCAGAAACAGAGGTAGTTGAGCATGCACTTTTGGAGGAAGCAGGTTATACTCCTACTGAGATAAACGAGGCGTATAAATATCTGCTGGATAAGAGGGAAGGTGATACCGTTTATGTCCCTCACACTGAATTAATAAACCACCCATTCCTACTACACTCCTCTTGTGCCTTACCCTGCATGGGTGTTGTTCCTGAGAATCTAGGGTGTTCGATGGATCGGGGGCCCCCGATCCGAAAGCAGATTGTCGTTTGATTTTTATGCAAAGAATAAGAGCCTCTTTTCTACAGTTTTCAATCGTAGGAAAGACGTAATGGACTATGTGTTCAATGCAATGGAATCTGGTGACAAAGTGTAAGTAACCATTTCCCAAATGTGTCGTTTTTAATTTTTTTTTGTTTCTATGTACAACACATCACTAATGAGTGTATTTTTTTTCTTTGAAGCGAACAATTGGTTTTATACACCGACGTTTACTTCATAACTCGTGAAGACATGCTTTCTCTCCAACCTGGAAAACAGATTACGAACAATATCATTGACTGTTGGTGTTTGTTGCTGAACTTCTTGATGAATGCAAACACTGCACCTGTCGCAAGTAGCCGCTGCTTTTTGGGGCTTAGTCATACTGTATGTTATCATTTAAATTCCATGGTAGTCAACCTTTTTTATTTGTTTAGTGTAACTTATTCGTAACTGCAACATTTCTGGGCCATTGTCTTTTCATTTCAGCAAGTCTGTATCACTACCTGTTTGATTGTGGAACTCTATATGGTCCTAGGTGTAACCTTTTTACAGTGAAACCTTGTCTGTTGACTATGTAACCCCAATACTCTGATTGTGGAACTCTAGTGGTTCCTAGTCGTAACTTTTGTCCAGTGTAACCTCTGTTCATTGTCTGTGTAACTCTACCTGGTCTAGTGTATAACTCCAGTAGACTTTGTACCTATTCCATTGACTGTGCAACTTTAAGGCCAATACATTGACTTTAACCCAAATCAGTTTGTACCTACCTTGTCTGTAACACCACCTGTTTGATTGTGGAACTCTATATCGTCCTAGGTGTAACCTTTTTACAGTGAAACCCTGTCTGTTGACTGTGTAACTCCAATACTCTGATTGTGGAACTCTAGTGGTTCCTAGTTGTAACTTTTGTCCAGTGTAACCTCTGTTCATTGTCTGTGTAACTCTACCTGGTCTAGTGTATAACTCCAGTAGACTTTGTACCTATTCCATTGATTGTGCAACTTTAAGGCTAATACATTGACTTTAACCCAAATCAGTTTTAACTCTTTTTCAACATTCTATTGAAATTCATTTGACGGTTTATATATCTTTCCTGGATAGCTTACTGCGCTGGAAATTTGGAAGGCCCAAAAAATCGGAAAAGTCGTGGACTTAACTATGAAATTTGTTTGCTTATTGGGACCAGTGGATTGAATCATGTTATCCTCCGTTTAATATAGAAGCTGATATGATATGAAACTTCAACTTGAAGCTGATATTTTGTACATTATTTCATTTCATATTTTTACGGTACAAACGTTATTATATTTGTGTATATTATATGTTTCAGGTTTTTATCCCAGTTTTGTCTGGTGACAAGGATCACTATAGTTGTGCTTGCATTAATTTCATATCAGAGCAAATTGAGTATCTTGACAACCGTTCTTATGACGAAGATTTTTCCGAGTTACCTTACACAGGCATTGCACTTATCGTGGTACACCGTCTATCACATGCTTTTACACACACTATTTTGTTTTTTTTGTTTTTTTTTGTTTCTGTTTTCACCTCCTCTATTACTAATGTTCATATACTGAAACTACCTTCAGGCTAATGAAATGGGCAAGTACCTATTGTCCAAAGGGGTGGTCAAAGGATCAAAGGTTAGCGGGTTCAAGCTCGTGAATGTTGTTTTCACCGGGGTATAGGGTTCTCAATGAATGATTGTGGTGTTTATATGATGCTACACATGTTGTTTTATTGCGGATCTCCTTTTGAGTGTGGTCTAGGGAAGATGGATGCCAATAACTTATTCCGGGCTGAAATTGCTGCTATCCTTATTCTTAGCGACATTAACAAGTGCAGGGCGGACGTGCGGTCTAGGGTTTTATCCTTTAGTGAGGGTAAGGGTCAACCGAAGAAAATCCATTCGTCTTTCGAAACCCCTCCTACAAAAGTTGAACCCAAGAGGAAGATTGGTGATGTGGATGAGTGTGAAGTGACGTATAAAAGACGTCGATCCTCTACGCTGTTGCGGGTTGTTAGCCCCACCACTGGTGAGCCCCTCTCGACCCTTAGTAGTCGTCGTCGTGGTAAGGGTGATGGGCTTGGCTCTACCTACAATTGCGGGGAGTCGTCTGGTTTGGCTTTTTGCCTTGTTGTCTCTAATTTCTACGGAACAACCGGACATTATTTAAGGATGTTCAAGATGTCGGGAGGCACGTGGTGACTATTGCTTCCTAGACGACAATGGCATGCCAAACGTGTAAGTTTACTTCTATCCGCTAAGGCACCGGTTTACGATCTAATGTATCTAAATTGTTGAGCTTATTTTTTTTGTTTCAAAACAGAGAGGATCTTGCTTGTTACGGTCCCAATGCATCACTCTGAAGGGATGACATCCTTTATATGCTACCCCACAGTTTAATGTCCTCATTTGTGATTGAGTGCTGGGCAATGTTGCTGAACAAGATAGAGGCAGAGGGTTTTGAAGTTGCTAGGATGGCTTTCTTTGGGCTACGTCAAACGGTTCGAGCCTAATAACTATTTTCTCTGTCACTATGTTTATTAACTTCACCTTTTATTTTTCTTTTTTAACCTGGTCAGGTTTAAGTTGTAACTTCAACCTGTAAAATGTGTAACTCAGCTCCTATAATTTTGGAACTTCAGCCCATGTAATTTTGGAACTTTAGCCCCTAAAAAGTGTAACTTCAGCCGTATAATTAGTAACTTCATAGCCTAACATGTGTAACTTCAACCTGTATAATTTGTAACTTCAGTCTCTTTAATATTCATTTATTACAGGACGTTCTCATGCGGCTAATGGATACACCAACTCAGTGCACACCCAGTGATATCAACTACGATATGCTTTACAAAAATTGGGACGTCTTTGTCAAGGATTGTGGCAATACTATCAACTTGGGTGCTGATTTAATTTTCATACCAATCAAAATTGATGACCATTTAGCATGCGTTTGTATCAACTTTAACTCGGAAACTGTGGACTTACTGGACAACCAATTTCACCCAGATCCGAGCAAGTCTGACATATGCAAAGCGGCAACTATTCTTGTAAGTCTGATTTCATTATTCCAATTTTGAATTGTCCATTATACTTTCCTTAATTCAATTGCTTAATTTACTAAATTATGTTTAGGTGTCCGCTATGAGCGACTATTTGGAGTATAAAGGGGTAAGCAGAGGTTGTCAGGTTGCTGGGTTTGAGCATCGCCAGATAAATTTTGATTGGACGCGTCCTGCCCCTCTTCACGAGGAGTCTGGCATATTCACCATGGTCCACATGTTAATTTACGAAGGTGAGCCGTTCAAGCATAATGACCTCAACAAAGAAGACCAACCGGCGTTACTTGGTACTACTGACTTGCCGCATCCCTTGTACTAGCGACATGAATGACATAAGAGAGGAAGTTTTGGAGAAGATTAAAGGTTGGGTAGCTAAAAAAGAGAGTATTTGGAAAACCATTCAAGCTAGGCGTAAAATCACCAAGTTAATTTTAAAGTCATCAAAGTGACTTTAGAATATATTTTAGAATATATTTGGAACACTATTCAAGCTAGCTATTTTGTACCTTGTACGCTTTTGAATATTTTAATCCTTCTATGTAGAAAACAATTGGCGATGAAGTTTGAGTATTTTTATCCTTGTTTTTTGTTCATGTTCAAGGCATCCCTGTTGTCTAATATCATGACTTGTAGTTACAAAATAACCCTATAAAGTTACACCTACTGCGTGAAACAGTTACACTGTGTAAGATTTTTAATATCATATACTTCGTAACTTCACTGCCTTGTTTGTGTAACCTTAGCGGATATTTGTTGTAACTCAAATGCGTACCTTTTAGAATAGTTTGTACAAGAACAGCTATTCTCACATTTGTACCATTTTGATTATTTCGAACCATCTATAAAGCAAAAAAATTGGCTTTGAAGTTAGATTATGCTAACTTACACCAGTATTCTCATACATTTACCATGTCCAAGATACTTAAAATAATATTTGTAACTTCACTCCCTCATATGTGTAACTCCAATCCATAATTTATGTAACTCCAATACAACTTTTAGGATATTTTGTAACTTGATATTATCTGTAACTCCAATTCATGATCTGTAACTTCACTATCTCATATGTGTAACTCCAATACATAGTTTATGTAACTCCAATAAAACTTTTAGAAGTTTTACAGTTAATGTAACTCCAATATAGTTTGTAACTTCACTTGATATTATCTGTAACTCCAATATCTGATCTGTGTAACTTCAATGGAACTTTTAGGATATTTTGTAACTTGATATTATCTGTAACTCCAATTCATGATCTGTAACTTCACTTGCTCATATGTGTAACTCCAATACATAGTTTATGTAACTCCAATAAAACTTTTAGAAGTTTCACAGTTAATGTAACTCCAATATAGTTTGTAACTTCACTTGATATTATCTGTAACTCCAATACCTGATCTGTGTAACTTCAATGGATGTTTTTGTTTGCAAACAATCATTTCCAAATTGTAAGGCAAAAAAGTTTCATTCACTCTAAAAAAGGATTTTAATATTTGTTCTTCATCTTAATATTACACAATAATAGTAAATTAAAATATGCTATACCTAAACTTCTACTCAGAAGATTCGTCATCCTCTTCCTCATCCTCGTCTTCATCCGAAGATGATTCAATAGATTGTTGTGGGTGTTCCGAAAACGGGTTGGGGCAGTTTCTCTTGTCGTGATGTGCCATTTGTTTACAATTATTGCACATCCGTTTCGGTTTAGATAACAATGCTTCAGCTTTTGCCTTCTTAGACAACATCCTTTTGCCACTCCCTTTGTTTTTCGCATGTTTGGGAGGCAATATTGTTATCTCCTTGCTGGCCTTACAACCCAGTAGTTGTTCAATTTCTTGCTGCTTTGTCAATTCCTCTGCTGACGGTGACAGCTTCTCTCTGAAATCCCTAATTAAGTTGGACAAGGTCTCAATATCATCCTTATCTTTACCCCTTAGTACTCCAACAGTCTCATGTATCTCAGACCATAACTTTGTCATTTCGATTTGTTTTCGATCAATTATTTCCTTTCCATCAGAGGCATCGTATACTGCATCCTTTCTCCATCTTCGAAGCACGTACGATTCCGGTATGGACTGAACACCATTACTTGAATAAATCCAAATGATGTGCCTACATATTATTCCAGCTCTTTCAAACTTTCTACACGAGCATGTTGCCTCATATGTTCCTGTTTCGCCACATATCACAAAAAAACAAAGGACTCAGAAAAACTGCAACAAATATTATGTAACTGCAAGCTTTATTGTGTATAACTGCATCAGGGTTTATTTGTAACTTCAACAAACTATCAGAGTTTTATTTTTAAGCGTTCCTCTGTGTAACCGCAAGGGTAACAATTGTAACTATATATCGTACTTTGTGTAACTCTAGTGGTTTTAATTGTTACAAAAAAAAATCAAGTGCAAATAACAAATGTCAGTGATAAATACCTGGCCTGAAATGAACGTAAAAAACTCTTCCTCTTAAACTATCCTTTACTTTTGTTAGCTCGATTTCATTCTCCTAGGTGAAACCCCTGGCATCAAGTCCATTAGTTGACATTTCTATCTCTTCTTGAAACTCATCGAATACGGCATGTGTGTATACTCTTGCTGCATGGCGCTCAATAGGACATTGAGTTTTCATTTTTGGGCATGTGTGCCTGTTGTCATTATCAGATTTCTTCTGGGTATGTCTTTGTTGGTCAATTGCACTTTCAAAGCGCATCCAGAATTCAACCAATGTTCCATTGTTGTTCTCAAACTTTTTAAAGAAACTATTTTCACTCTCCGATCTTTGTGTTGTCCTCATAACACTTCCCATCGTCAGGTCCCTACAATGGGCCATCACCCATTGCCGCCTTTTAAGGTACACTTCCTCAAACCAAGCAGATTTACTAACGACATGCTCTTTCATTATCTCGCCCCAGCGAACGTCAAATTCATCCGGTTCAAGTTCGTCGTCCCAGATTATGGCATTTAACTTCTTTATAAATTCGGGATAATCTTTTGTTGTACCCCCGTATTTGACTGGAACCTTGTTCATAATATGCCACATGCAGAAGCGATGCCTAGCTGTCTTAAAAACATTCTTGACAGACTTTATAATACCCGCATCTTGGTCGGTTATAATATATTCCGGTTCCTTCCCACCCATTGCCACCAAAAAACGTTTGAACACCCAATCAAAATAGTGCTCGTTCTCCCTGAAAAGAAGTGCACCGCAAAATTGATTGAACGCTTGTGATTATCAATACCCGTGAAAGGTGTAAATACCATATCATACTTATTTGTCGAGTATGTTGGATCGAAAGACACAGCATCACCAAATACAAAGTAGTTTCGTCGAGCAATACCATCCGCCCATATCGCCCTGATCAAGCTTCCATCGGCATCGACTTCATAATCGAAGAAGAAATTTTCATGTGTTTCTGCCATGCTTTTAAATCGATCTATGAACAATTGACCGTCCCTCTCATTAATATAGCACTTAACGTTTCTATGGAAATTCTTGAAATCAGTTAAACTCGCACCAATATTTTCGAACCCATTAACATGTTCCTTGCACATTTTATATGTCCTTGTAGCACCTATCTTCAACTGCATTCAAACAACGTCATTTACACTGATTAAAAACAATCCAATAAGTTTGAATCGCACATGTATATGTTTGGAATCGCATGATTATATATTTGGAACTTCACATCAAGTAAATATGTAATCAGAATCGAATCGTAAAAAGATGTAACTCCACTCGGATGAAAGTGTAACCCTAACAGAAATTTGTGTAATTCCATCAGAATTCATAATCTAAAAATGCAGTGCAATGTAACTAGAACTTCAAGTCAATAAATTTGGAACTTCAATGAAATAAATTTGGAACTTCAAACTGAGAATTATGTAACTTTAACAATAATTTAACTTTAACGCTCAAACTGTAACTCTATTTGATAAAATATGTAACTCTACCCGGATTATGTGTAACCTTAAGGAAAGTGTAACTTCAACAGTGATTAATGTAATTGTACCATAAGGAAAGTGTAACTTTAACAGTGATGTAAACAGGAAGAGTACACTAACCCTCGAGTTATAGACTATGAGCTCCTTGTGATACTTGTGTAGTTTCCTGGACAACTTCTGAAACTCCCTATCTCTAACTTCAACAAGCTCATGATTGTGTCCCGCATGAAATCGGTCAACTAATAAAACACCATTAAACATGAGCAATCTAATCCTCGCTTTGCACCCAATCCTCCTTACTTTCGTTTTTCTCCGTTGCTTTTCTCCAATTTCTTCCCCCTCTTGTGTGTCCTTAAATAATTCAATCTCTTTGTCTTTGCACACCTTTTTTGCGTATGTAAATCCCTCTCGGTTACAAACTAAAAGTTTTGATTTAATGGTCCCGTCACGCCACTTCTTTGTCGTGTATCTACGCACATCGAAACCACATGCAAGAGCGTACATCTTATAGAACTTTACAGCTTCCTCTATGTCATTGAACTGCTGCCCGACAAATGGTGTAAACTCGCTTTCTACAATCCTACAAAATTCATCTCCGCTTACATTTTGCATGACTTCTGCAAATTCATGTTCTCCTACCTCTGGTTCGTCCTCACAACAATCCTCCTCTGTAAAAATCAAAAACAGAAACTGTCTTAAGTTTTTTGCAAACACAACAGAATTTTATAGATCAACTGAAACTAAAATTGTAACTTTAGCACCAATTAACTATAACTTTACTGCCAACGAGTGGAACTTCTCTCCAGAGCTTTTTTACACATAAAAACTCCTACTCTAGGGTTGCCAAAATACACGGATTATTTACTTATGACTAAACAACGACATAACACCCCTTCTGCAACATACAGGCTAGGCAACATAACAAATTTTGTAACTCTAAATCTAAGTCTTTGTAACTTTACATGTCAAGACTCTTCATCTTCATCTTCCAAGTTAATCTTCCAACTTGTTTTCTTAACCATCAGTATAAGTTATGAATGAATAATCCGTATATTTTAACTTATTTTAAAAAAAAAAAACCATTGTTGAACTCGACAACTGAAGTAGTCGACAATTGTTGAAGTTCAACAATGGTTTGAAAGAATGAGTTTGGGAGTTCTTAACCATCAGTATAAGTTATGAATGAATAACTTATTTAAAAAAAAAAAAAACAAAGTTGAAGTAGTCGACAATTGTTAAACAGTGTACTTACCATTGTTGAACTCGACAATCTGCATATTGTCCATGGTTGTCGATATTTTGATATATTGTTGTGGACAGCGGGGGCCACGGGGGCGCTTGGGAAACAAGCGTTTGCATTTTGTATGG
This sequence comes from Silene latifolia, assembly GCF_048544455.1. Lineage (NCBI taxonomy): Eukaryota > Viridiplantae > Streptophyta > Magnoliopsida > Caryophyllales > Caryophyllaceae > Silene > Silene latifolia. The sequence continues at coordinate 32,370,655 of NC_133530.1, read as the reverse complement.
AGTCGCCACCAATTTTTATGGGAAATTGGAACCGTTCGAGTACCTCGTGTCATGTCAAGACACAAAGTAGTGATATGAACACTAAGCAATCGTTACCCATAGCATTCTATGTCTAGAATGACTCTCGTAGATGCCAATGAACACGGGTGCTCACGGAATCTGGAGTAAGGGGTGAGGGTACGTATTAGGAAGCTCTTTTGATCGAACACCTAATCCCGCCCGCCTCGATAGCGGCCTCTACTAATGATTAGGGACATCATCTATACTCGATATATCGTCGATTATATGCATGCAATGCAACATCCAAGTTTTAATCCTAGCATGTGAGAGTTAGACTAAGTCGGTTAACACGCAATTAGCATACAATTGGGTCGAAGTAGGATTTAATGCTCAATTACATGTGAGAACATACAAACAATAAAAGAAATACAATAAAGAAAATTACAATAATGAAAATTACAATAATTACATTGGATTAGGCGATTTATGTCGAAAATACCTTTAAAACGGATAGTTTGAGAAAAGAATAAAATAATGAAAACGAACAGGAATTAACGTGATATTACGGATAATAGTTAGTTAATACATAAACTAATTAAACTAGGTCAAGGCAGAGACGGAGTTCGAGGGTAACGAACTTCGGAAGCAGCGCAGCAGTAGTTGCGTCCTTTTGAATAGGCGCAGCAGACATAATCGCGTCATTCCGTGGCTCGGCCTCCGCTGTCAAGTCGTAATTGCAAGCCGTTAATGTTAATTGGTGATTTAATGATCAATTAATGATATTTACTCGGATGAAAGTGATTAGCAGGTTATTTAACATGTGATTGGGTTATGAAAACAATAAAACATGAATGAGACGGATGCAAACGAATTATTTACACGATGGAATAATGACAGAAGTGAAAAATATTAATGAGTCAAACAAATTAAATCAACTAATTAAGTTAGATACGATGGATTAATGACTAATATGCGATGAACATGTGAATAAACAGATGCAAACTATATCGAAGACGAATTTCAGAAACTCAATATGAACAAATTTAATCTCTACAACCCGGAATTGAATTTAATGACGAAAACCCGCAAATATTGGATTATAAGGGATTTAAGTCGGATTTGTCACGATTAAAACATATTAATGATGATGATTATAATATACATGTGAATTATATACTGTTATGATGAAGAATTAACAAACAAACGAAACAAATAAAGATTTGAGACCAATAACAGAGGACGAACGAGGAAGAAAGGAAGCAGGAACTGCGGCAGCCTCACGAAGAGGCGCAGCGAGAATCGCGCTCTTTCAAGAGGCGCACGATTCTTTGCGTCCTTTCTCGACGGTTATGTACTGGAAATCCGTAAAAAGAGGTTTTAAAGCATGGTTTTAGAAATCGGTTTTAATGGTATTTTCGACGTAAACCTTACAATTGATGATACAAAAGGTAAATACGATAAATAAAAAGAGAGATTAACACCCTCAGACTTACATGTTGACGAAACGAGAAGGACTAAGATATCGATTAGTGATGCTCGACGCGAATGCAAAGAAAGTGCCCTCGTAAGAGGAAAACGATTAAGTTAATTAAGTTGATTGAGTGTAGTTGGTCAAATTGGTCGGTCATGCAAACGGGGAGGCTGGTACTCAGAAGGATCCGAGCTTACGTGGTCGAAAGTTCAAGCACGTAGACGCCAAAAAGTAAGAACAAAGTCTAGAATGCAAAGGGAGAAGAGAAGGGCGGACACTCGCGTGAGAAATATGAGGAGCGAAGGCTCCTATTTATACTAATCACACGACGGAATTAGGGTTTCGGAGACTCTTTGGAAGTGAATCTCGGAAAGATATGAAAAAGATACGAGAAACATGCGAGAAAGGGCACGGGAAGAGGCGCAGCGAGCCCATCTTGCGTCTCTTGGAAGAGGCGCAGACTGCTGCGTCTATTCCCAAGTGGTTTCCTCCGAGAAGAAAGATTCCGTGTTTGAGTTATGGTAGGACGGAAATAATCGGGTTTTCCTTAATATCTAATGTGAATATTACGGGAAATTGCTTACTAAAAGATAAAATTTATGAAATATGGAATAGAAATATCCGGAACATTCCAGAACATTCTGACTCGGGATTTAACGGTTATCAGAAAATGGAGACGGTTTTAGGCCCAGACTCCGAATGTACTCTAATTACTATCAAAACGACCGTATCGGGACGTAGATGACAACTAAGAGGTAGACATTAATATTTGAGCAATCACTTGACGATAATCTTACGAACTGTCACAAATCGTTCCGCGTATCAAACATACGGCCCAATCATCACCGGGTGGTTCGCGGGAGGTGCAAAAATGAGGTATCTATAGAGCCCCCATTTTGACTGAGGCTTGGACAAGGCGAAAGTCAAAGTATAGCCATCAAGTCAATCGAAGATTACAACCTGACGACTATGGCGACGCGAGGCGGCTCAATGGGTCTGAACCAAGGACCTTTCGTCGGGAACATTTTAGAGTCTGTCGACTATCGGGGAGGATCGTTTAAAGTCTATTAGACTACGCAAGGAGGCTCGCCAGCCATAAGGAGAGACCATAGCTGAGACTTCTTCCTCGAGATGCTTCCGGAGGTGCGTAGGAGCTAAGGTTGAGACCTAAAGGATATATAAGGATTGGTACTAGGGTGTGGGGCCCTAAAGGAAAGCATCGATGGGAGTGAGGCCTAAAGTAAGTTCAACTTAGGGGTAACTAAAGCTTGGGTATAGGAACTCTATTGGTTTGGGAATTTGAAGGCTTATGAACCTAAAAGGATTGGGATCCTATAGTTAAAAGGTCCTAATTTCGGGTTTACGAACCTAAAAAAAAAGCTTTGGGGTTTGGGATCTTCTGGAGAACGACACCCTTGTCGCACTCCGCGGGGAAACAAGAAACATTGAGAGTAGCAGGACACATGCGGGAGCTGCTGAGGGAAAACTGCTTGGGTAGTCTTCGAGAAATAATTGCGAGTAACAGGACACAGGCGGGAACTGCTGGGAGGAAATCTGCTTACGTAGATCGTCAATCCTTACGTCTTGAGAGAGACAGTACGTCCGATTACTCTTGCTAAAGACACGATTGGGAATTGATTCTTCTTGTTATGAGAGGGAAAGTATATCCGCTTACTCTCGCTGGAGACATAATGAAGGTGTGTCAAATTCTGTGAAGGAACCAATGCTCGTTGCGACAAGCAGAAGGTCTTGGAAGGAATAAATACTACGCAACAGTCTGCTGCGGGTTTGAGAACGCGGGCCGGAACGAAAGAAAATCGTCAAACGGACCAAAAGAATGCAAATAGCATCGGGGAAGAGGCGCACCAAAGATGGGCCCACAAATAACGAATTCATAACGGATTTTTGAAAATCCGTATGGAAGGAACAAAAGGAAGAGGCGCAGCAAGAGCTGCGTCTCTTGGAAGAGGCGCAGCGCATGCTGCGTCTATTCCCCAAATTGGCTTTCCTGCGTAAAAACGCGAAAATCAGGAGGCTTTATTCATTTTTATTCGAAACATAAATCTCTCAATTCTCTCTCAAATCTTCACCATTTCCGCCAAGGTTTGATTCAGAAGCTTGCATTAAAGATGACTAATCGAGGTATGTGTCTCAATCTTGCATTAATCTTCTACATTTGTCCAATTTTGAGCCGAAAAATCTAGGGTTTGTGACCCATTTGCTCGAAAATTTGGGGCTTTTCCCCCAAATGAATCCGCTTTTTCAAATTGACACTAGAAATGGATAGTAGGTAGTGTTAGGAACACAACCATATATTTGTTTCGAATTTCCATCAAGTTTTGAGCCTTTGAATGAACTTTGAGACGGTTTTACAGCTGAACCGTAAATTGCTTCGAAAATAGCCTTAGGACTGCCCATTTGTAATGAAACTTGATATTTGGGATCCTTGAATGGTGGGTAAACTTTCTACCGTCTCGGAATTTTGGTTTGTGACAGCTTTTTCAGGACACCTTTCTAGGGCATAATCGCCGTTATAGCGAAATGCTGTCAAAATTTCGACTCGAACCCGGAACTAGGCTTCGAATTAGGCTTGAATTGACCCAATATATCACATGAGTGGTCGGGTTGGTGGGAATATGGCCAAGGATGGCGGAAAAAGAGCGGTTTCAGGGCTTCCGAGGGCTCGAAAATCCCTTAACCAAGGCTCGTCGTCATGTGACGCGGCCTGAATTTGCTTTAATGTTGCAGGTGATGAGGCTTCTACTTCTGGGAGAGCTCCCATGGAGATCGACGTTGCTACCATCGAGGAGGCTTTAGAGCAGGCCTTCACTGCTGCGGTGATGGCTGCTGGGGACGAGCTTCACGAGGAGGAGGCCGTTGAGGAGGAGGAGGCCCCGAGACGGGCCAACGTCGGACGAGGAGGTCGTCACCGAGAGGAGCTCTGCGTGGCCGAGACTTGGGAGAGTAGGCACCTGGTGTGGGCTGCAGAGGGTCACCTGTCCTACAGGACGGTGAAGAGTTTGGTAAATAGGGATTCACTACTCACTACTCATCCTCTTTCGTTTATTTGTCCAAATTTCTTTCAAATTTCCTTTCAAAACTAAAGATAGCTTTGTTTCAAATCATAATAGAGGCGGGAACATCGGTCGTTCTCGGGTTACACGACGGCGATGGAGCACTACGAGCGGCCGTCGGCGGAGGAGAGGGCCATGATCGAGCGCGGAGCGTTCGGTCCTTTGGTTCAGTGTCCGGAGGGATATCGCGAAGAGGAAGTTGCGGGCTAACCTTAGCCTGGTCCGTGCTTTCTTGGACCGATTCTGGGATACGACTTCCACGTTTCACATGCCTTTTGGTGAGGTGGGAGTCACCTTGGAGGATTACGGCATGATTTCCGGTCCGTGCGGGGACCGAGGAGGTGGTGTGGCCGGAGAGCGCGCCATGAGGGCGAACTCGGCCGAGGCGAGGAGATTGATCGGCTGGAACTTGTCGCCGAAGGTCGATATCTGATCTGGGTTTGATACCCAGTTCTTACGTTCGAGACTACTTTGCGGGAAGACCCGTGCCGGTGACGATCGATGGGAGGGATACGGCTCCTCCTCCTGTCTGGTGACCGAGAGAGGGCTCGTACGGTGGCTCGTGGTTTCGTCTTCGATTTACCTCGGAGACAAGGGCGAGAGGGTCGACGAAGCTTCTTCCCTTCCTTTTCGACCCGAGTTCCCTAGGACGTTGACCTGGGTCATCTTGGTTTCGCGGTCCTCATCCGCTCATGAGGGCCATGGTTCGTCCGGAGTTGATGGAGAAGGGACTTCTCCGGTGCCGTCGGACCTGGACTCTTCTTTGGAGGTATGAACCTACCTTTAGACCAAAGTAAATTCCTTTCTTTATCAAATCACGAAAGATTGTCATTGATTATTTTGCTTTACAGGCGTGGGTGTACTCCTACTTCCCGAGCCTCGCGCCCAAGAGGACGGAGCCGCTGGAGAGGGCCTATCCCGTGGTGAGGGATTGGGTGATGTGTCGGACGAAGAGCAAGCGTTCTTCTCACAACGTCTACCGGCGGGACGTGAACGCTCTTCAGCTGAGTAGCGTGAGTATCTCACTTATATTCACTTGCTTCTTATATTTGCTTTTAATTGATCGTAGGAATGATCTTTATCTTGTCTCAGTGGGTGCCCCAACCTTGGGCGGAGTACGCTGGAGCGCCTCCTTTTGTGGTTGAAGTCCTTCGTCCTAGGAGCTCGGGCCGACTGCTGTTGAGGGCGTCGATGGGTCATGTGTGGTACTTGGGCGAGCGCTTGGCTCGTCAGTGCTCGCGGGGCGTGTTGACGGTTCCCGTCTATCCTCCCAGGACGATGTTTAGGGAGCCTTCGAGGCCGAGAGGAGGCGGACTTGGGCGGTGCCGGTGGTGACGACCTTCTTCTTCCGGCGAGGACTACTCGGCGTTCCTTTACGGAGGCGGCGTGCGCCGGTGGTGGTGAGTATCTTTTATTTTTCCTTTTGATTTGATTTTTGAGAATGATGAAAGATCATCGATTGATGAGAACCATTTGTCTTTGTAGGAGGTCGAGGCGGCGGGCATCGAGCCTCCAGAGTACCCCGAGACCCTCGAGTACACTGACGCGACCGGGAGGACGACGATCTCCGAGCTGCGTGACTTTGACGTAGCCGTGACGGATGCTGGCCTGGACGATTGGCAGCATCTGATTCGGAGGGTGAGCCTCTAATCTGTATATCCTTTGTGTAAGAACATATTTGGTTTTGAGTTTGTTCAATTGTTGAGAATTTCTTTTTTGAAAATGCAGGTTGCGCCGTCTCGGTTTGTGGCGCTGTGGAGGGTGGCCAACCGGCTGCGAGCTACTGCCGTCGAGGCACTTGTCGGCGGTCGAGGTCGCCAGGTATGAACCTTACGCCTGTTTCCATTTTTTGATTTTTGATTTTCTAATTTTGCTTGAATGAGCCAATTTTCTTGTTTACAGGGTGACCGCGAGTTGGAGCGAGAGTTGACCCAGTCTCGGGAGGAGACAGCTCGCGTGTTGAGGGAGCTCGAGGTTCGGGATGCCGAGATCGCCGCTCTCTTGGCGAGAGTTGCAGAGTTGGAGGGCGCCCAGCAGTAGTTTTGTGTAGCTTTTTTGTCGTATGTTGGCTGTGTCTTGTACATTTGTTTATTGGGACTATCATTTTGAACATTTTTGGACTTTGTTTGGGGTTCGAGCCCCCAGTTTGTACATTTCCTCCGTTTGGTATATATACGATGGCCTGAGTGCCTTTGCTGCTGGGTTGTGTTGCTTGTGTCTGCAGGTTAGTTTCGAACAGGTTTGGTAGATGACGGTTTACGCCGTCATGCTGCCGAAATTTACATAGAAAAAACGCAAAGCATACATTTTATATACATATGGCCTCAATTAGCGCAAAATGAGAGACTCAAAAGAACGCGAAAAATGCAAAAATGCAAAATTTTTGCCAGAAATGACCGGACGGTAGGGAGGGTTACCCCCTAAAAAAAGAAAAAAGAGAAATCTATAAGTTTAGAAATGAAATTAAAGAATAGAAATTAATATTTACAAGTTGAAATTTAAAATGAAAATTATTTCCTAAAATGAAAATGAAATTTATTTCCTAAATGAAAATATACAAGCGTAATATAATGGCAGAAATGTCGATGTCGCCTCGAAATGCGTGCCGCGAATTTAGGAAACTGAAACATGGTAATTTCCGTATTTACCAAAATAATAACCTGTAGGAATAGGAAATTATTCGTTATGGAATTAGGAAAGATCCAACGCGGAAAATCACGAAGTGAAGCTCGGGAAGAGGCGCAAAGATGAGTGCGTCCCTTTGAAAGAGGCGCAGCAGTCTTGCGCTGTTCCCGTGTTGTTCCGTTCTGACGGATTTTTGGAAACAACAATTAGTATAAATAGAAGCGTCGATGGAGCTTTTATTCACACAAATCTTCCGTCTATTCTTCGTCTAATTACACAAAACCCTTCAAAGTAAATTTTCTCATCATGAATACTTTAGAGATCCGTTTGAAGGAATGGACCAATGAATTTTCAAATATGGAGAAGCATGATATGGGTTCTTATAACTTTGGATCGTTGTTGAGTTTGAAACTCATCAAGGTTGTCAAACCGTTCTTGGATGCTTGCCTTGACTCACGGGACCCAAATTATCATGTTTTTGCGTTTCCTGGAGGTGATATTTGTCCTTTTCCTGAAGAAATTGCTGTTATTGGTGGATGGGACCCCGAACATTTGCCTGCCATTCCTTCCACTTCTCAAGGGTACAAAAGCAAATTTAGAGACTTGCTCGGATTGACTAGACTTGAGGTGGACCGTCTAGTTACCTCAAAAGGTGTGAGAATGTTGGACTTCATAGATCGATTCATCAATAGGGCCGACCCCACCGTTTCTCATGTTGCTAGGCGGAGGGCATTTGGCTTTTGCTTGTTGCATGTGTATGTCTTCCAAGGGCATGTTGATGAAGACTTGAGAGGTGATCCCGTCTTCTGGGCCTTGTTGAGCGAGATGGAGGCGCAGGAGCCCACTTGCTTATGCTTAGGAGAGATTATATTGGGTTTGGATAATAGGAAATCCAACCGTGATCTGCCGTTCTTGGGGAGTCCCGTCATCTTGCAGGTAAAAGACATTTTTTTTTTGTTTTTTTTTTCTCTTTTTTTTTTTTCGTTCTTTTTTTTTCGTTTTTTTTTCGTTTTTTTTTTTTTTTTTTTTTTTTTTTTTTTTTTTTTGATGTCTAATACCCGCTTTTGGTAGGTTTGGCTTATGGAGCGCTCCGATTGATCGAGCCCCGGTTCATGCGCTTTCCTATCATGCCCGCTCGATTGCGATGAGGACGAGGTTGTACATGGTGGACTTCACTCGGGTCTGTGATTATTGGAAGAACAAGCTGAAGAGTGATGATGGCCCATTGATCAGGTGGGTCGTTCCATGGTGGCACCTCAAGTCCGTCACTGGAGTGTCTTCTTTGGATCCCACTAGGTCGGTGCGCATTCCCGGACTGGAGTTTATGGTATGCATCTTTCCGGAAAGGCTGATGAGGCAAGTTGGGCTGAAGCAGACGATTCCGAGGCTTGATACCGTCCCGCAGATTGCTATGGCGCTTACTACAGAGAGCCGGACAGAGTGGGCTATCAAATGGGTCCAAAGAAACATGTGGTTCTTGAATTTCTCCGCCAATGCTTTATGGGTGTCGGATTCTTATCTGAGGTGGAGAAAGGCTACAACTCCGGAAGAGCGCGAGAAGTTGAGGAAGCGTGAGCCCATCGACTACAAGGTGCGCGAGGGAGAGAAAGAGAAGGAGAAGCATCTGACAGAGGGAGAAGAAGAAGTCGGCTTTCAAGTCATTCATCCTTCGAAGAAACCAAAGACTGCTCCTGTCGCGGAAATGGTGATTGGCAAGAATGGAAAAGCTAGACCTCGGGAAAGACCATTGGTGATCAGGTCTGAAGTGGCGCAAGAGCGTCCGGCTCGAGGTCGTGACAAGAAATATGACAGGAATGACAAGGGCAAGGGGAAGATGGAGGAGTAGCCCAAGTCTCTTTATTATTATTTGATTATTATTATTATTGTTGTAATAAAAAAGGTGGGGATTTTTAGAATCCTAGCCTATTCTATTTTTATTATTTAGCGTATTATTATTATTAGAAAATGAATGAATGAAATAAAAAAGGTTAAGTGGTTATGAAACCTTTGTGATTTTCTATTTATTATTCTTGTCGAATTTCAAATGCAGTGCAAATGTCCTTCTATTTACATTTTAGATATGATGGGTTGAATCCCGTGAAGGATTGCCTACGTATTCACTTAAAAAAAAAGCGAAATCAAACCCTTGCGCGTAGTTCAAGTAAATGTAAAAGAATAATTGTTCGAAGCAAGAGCTTGTAATGAACTTAGAAAATAAGCATGAGCTTTTGCTTACTCTGAAGGTGCGAATTTAGTTTATTTGATGATATGAGGATGACAAATTTGTCAAAATGCAAGAGCATAGTGACATTTAGCTTATTTCAGCTTGGCCAGGGGCCGTTTATTTAGTGCCACAAGAGCGACACGTGGGGTTACGCGAGGCACGTTTTCATTCCTATTCTAGGCATAGTATCGTTTCAGTTGGTCAAGGTTTGTTGGGTTTGAAAACTCATTCCCATCTAGGTCTGTGATCCTAACCGCACCCCCTGGGAGTATGGATTTGACTAGAAATGGTCCGGCCCAATTAGGTTTGAATTTTCCTCGTGGGTCGACAGGTAAACGAGCTCTAACCGATTTAAGCACTAAGTCTCCTTCTTTGATGTTCCTTGGCCTAACCTTTTTATTGAAAGCTCGTTTGATACGTGCTTGATATGTTTGGACATTATGCATGGCGCGTAGCCTACGTTCATCCAGGAGGATGAGTTCTTCATATCTATCCCTTTTCCAATCGGCTTCCGGGATTTGACTTTCTAGCAAAATACGCAAGGATGGTATTTCTAGCTCGACTGGTTGTACAGCTTCCATGCCGTAGGTCAAATAGAAAGGAGTAGCCCCAGTGGGCGTCCTGACAGATGTACGATACCCTCATAAAGCGAAGGGTATTTCGCTTGGCCAATCTCTATAGTTGTCAATCATTTTCTTGAGGATTGTGACAACATTCTTGTTTGCCGCCTCTACCGCACCGTTAGTCTGTGGTCTATAGGGCGAAGAGTGGTGATGCTTAATCTTGTATTTGGCTAGCAATTGCTCGGTTTCAGCTTCGAAATGTGATCCGTTATCGCTAATGATCTCATGTGGGCAACCATATCGACAGATGATGATGTTTTATATGAATTTTGCCACATTTTTAGCCGTAAGACCAGTGTAGAAAGCCGCTTCTACCCATTTGGTGAAATATTCGATTGCTACTAGAATGAACAAAGTGACCTCGTCACTACATTTTGGGGTTATTTTCCGATTATGTCAATTCCCCATGCAGAAAATGGCCAAGGGGATGTCATTGTGTAGAGCAATGAAGGAGGGACATGTTGTACATTCCCGAAGATTTGGCAGTTGTGGCAATGTCTTACGTACTTGATGCAATCGGATTCCATTGTGGTCCATTAATATCCCAAACGTGTGATTTTCTTTGCCATCATGGGTCCACTCATGTAAGGACCGCATTCTCCGTCATGGACTTCTTCCATCATCTTTCGTGCCTGTGAATGATCAAGGCAACGTAGGACTACACCAAGAGGTGTTCTTTTGTATAATTCTCCTTGCATGAGAATGTATTGGGAAGCTAGTAGGCGTATAGCACGTTGTCCCCTTTTGTCCATATCTGGTGGGTATGTGCCATTAAGCTTAAAATTCAGGATTGCTTGGAACCATGGTTCCTGTGCGATTTCCTCTTCATCGGTGATTTGGTGGACATAAGCCGGCTCTGACCGTCGTTCGATGCACAAAGGCATTTCCACCATGTGATCTGGCATATTAATCAATGATGCGAGTTTCGCAAGAGCGTCTGCAAATTGATTTTCCTCCTGAGGTAGGTGTAGGTAGGTTACGTGATCGAAGAATTGAGCGACTTGGTCTATTCTAGCCTGATAAGGTGCGAGGCTTTCGCTTCGGATTTTCCAAGATCCTGTAACTTGGTTGATGATCAGTGATGAATCCCCTTGTACTCGGAGGTTTTTGATGCCTAAACTTACTGCCGCTTGTAGCCCAATGAGACAGGCTTCATATTTCTGCAAAGCATTGTTTGTCACCTCAAGTCGAGCTTGACAAAGAATGGGTGTATGCTCGCCTTCAGGAGAAATGAGCAACACTCCTATTCCGAATCCTCTTAAGTTTGATGCTCCATCAAAGTACAGGTCCCAGGAGTCTACATCAGTTTGGAGTATATCCTCGTCTGGAAATGACCAAGTATCTATCGTTTGTGCGTCATCGATAGGATTTTCTGCGAAGAATTCGGCGACGGCGCGACCTTTTATAACTTTCAGTGGCACGTATTTGAGGTCGAATTCTGAGAGCATCAAGGTCCACCTTGCTAGACGTCCGTTGAGGACGGGTTTCTCGAAGAGGTATTTGACTGGATCCATTTTGGAGTATATTTTGACGGAGTAGCTAAGCATGTAATGGCGTAGCTTCTTCGTTGCCCACACAAGAGCGAGGCATGTCTTTTCGAGTTGTGAGTATTTGCACTCGTACTCCAAGAACTTCTTACTAAGGTAGTAGATAGCTCTTTCTTCATTTCCTACAGTTTGTGCCAGCATGGCACCCATGGCGTTTGATTCTTGTGAGATATAAACCAAGAGGTTGATCTCGTTGTGGTGGCATGAGCACTGGTGGTTTAGCCAATATCTCCTTGATTCGGTCGAAAGCCTTTTGACAGTCGTCGTCCCACATGGTGTGGTCTGTTTTCTTGAGTTTCTTGAAGATAGGCTCACAAATCATCGTAAGTTTCGATATGAATCGACTTATGTACTGCACCTTTCCTAGGAATCCTCTGACTTCCTTTTCTGTTTGAGGTTGTGGCATTTCGATCAGAGCTTTGATTTTGGAAGGATCTATTTCTATACCACGTTGGCTAACAACGTATCCCAGGAGTTTACCAGATGTTACCCCGAATGTGCATTTCTGAGGATTGAGCCTCATGTTGTACTTTCGTAGTCTTGCGAAGAACTTGCGAAGGTTAGCGATATGTCCTTCTCTTTCCTTAGATTTGACAATCATGTCGTCTACATATACCTCAACTTCTTTGTGCATCATGTCATGTAGGAGTGTAGTTGCGGTGCGTTGATATGTAGCTCCGGCATTGATTAATCCGAACGGCATCACCGTATAGCAGTAGGTTCCCCATTGGGTGACGAATGCGGTCTTGTGCATATCCTCCATGGCCATCTTGATTTGGTTAATTATAACCCGCATACCCATCCATGAAGGATAGTAATGCGTGGTCAGCAGTATTGTCTACCAATATGTCGATGTGCGGTAGAGGGAAGTCATCTTTTGGGCTTGCTTTGTTTAAGTCCCTAAAATCAACACAAACACGGATTCTCCCATCCTTTTTGGGTACGGGTACTATGTTAGCTACCCAGTCAGAATACTCGGAAACTTTGATGAACCCGGATTTGAATTGCTTGTCAACTTCTTCCTTAATCTTTAGAGCCCATTCCGTTCTCATTCGTCGAAGCTTCTGTTTCACAGGTTTGAAACCTGGCTTAATCGGAATCCTATGTTTAGCGATATCCCTGTCGATCCCTGGCATGTCTTTGTAGGACCAAGCGAAAACGTCTTTGAATTCATTTAGGAGATCTATGAAATCGGCCCTTTCGGTAGAGCTCAAGGTAGTCCCTATCCTAAGTTCTTGGGGTTCTAGTTCGGTTCCTACGTTGATGGGTTCGGTGTCTTCTATTACTGGTCTCCCTTCCCCTTCCTGTAGTATTTATTTGGCTACGTAGGGAGGTATTTCGATTGAGTCTGGGTCTTGGTCATCCTCAGTATCATCATAAACAGAATTGTACTCAAGATAACAGAAAGAGTAAGCAGAACCTGATTTATTCATATTAAAATTTGAGTAAAGTTGAAACAAAGAAGCCAACTGATCCATGGTCAGTGGCGGCAAAGGGACAGTGGTTGGGGCATTTGCCGAACTACTGTGACTACTCGAGACTAAGCTAGGAGAAATGAAAGGAGTGGGGATGACGACAGGAGTAGACTCTCTAATGACTTCTCTAGACTCCGACTCTAACTCCGACTCCGACTCGAACTCATCGTCTTCTGGTTCTCCTTTGAACATCTCTCCTTCTCCAGTGGTGAGCTTGAAGAGTCTTCCTTGATTGTTGGTCCATTTGATAGATTTTCTCCACCCTTTCTTTGTCTTGCGTCGGTTTCGTGATCAACGCGGTGGGGTTGAAGCGATCGTCTTGAAGTATCATAGTAATGATCTCATCCTGCGCGGCCCTAACGAATCGATCTTCTCCAAACAGTAGGCTAACAGCTTGTTCGTCTAAGCATGGTGCTTGACGGGTTTTGACGGTAGGAACCGTTTCTGGAAGGATGAAGTAGCAATCGTGAAAGATCTCGATTCCGGCTAACTTCCTCTCGAGATAATGCCAAGGTTCGGGAAATCCGTGAAAGAGTTATAGGCTTCCTTCTTGAACAAAATATCCATTTAAAGTAGGGAGATATGGCCTCATTTGGACTCGTACGTGCTTGCGGTTTTGGACTTGGGCAAGCATTTCGAGAACCTCCTCTTTTGTGGGTTTGTACCCTAGTCCCAGTGGTATCCTCGTTGAGTTGCCTTCCTTGTATGGTGCGAAGGTATTCTTCCGAATAGGGTTCAAAGGCATTCCAGGGAAGTATCCCTAGGATTTAAGTATGTGGTTGACCACCAAGTTAGAGTAGGGATTATAGTATAAGGGTGCCAACTCACTTTCTATGACGCTTACACTTTGGAAGCCCCCAAGTTCGTATACGGGATCCGCAAGGACTTGATTGTTCGACTGTTTTTCGATTATTGCCTTGATGGTGACGAAGTGATTGTCACTACTTTGCCATTTAGTGGGATCTTGATCTTTTGATGAAGGGTGGATGTTACCGCTTTGGAAGTGTGAATCCAAGGCCTTCCCAGAAGTATGTTGAATGAAGCTTCAATGTCCACTATTTGGAAGCTAACCTTTCGTTCGATTGGTCCCGTGGCTATGGTTAAGTTAGCAAGTCCTACTACCTTTTGTCGTGTACCGTCATATGCACGCACACCTTGATTGGTAGGGGTCCAATCCGACTCTTTCATGCCCAATTTGTATGCCGTTTTGAGGGGTATGACGTTGACCGCGGAGCCATCATCCACCAAGGTCATTGGCACATTCTTCTTTAGACAAATGACAGTGATGTATAGAGCAAGGTTGTGACTAGCGCCAAAAGGTGGCAAGTCTTCGTCTGAGAAAGTAATAGGATTACTTAGCTTAGGTGATTCTTGGAAGACCAAGTTGACTACATCTTCAGGAGTGGAGTTGTGTGCTACGTTTAGTTTGGCCAAAGCTTGCAGTAAAGCTTGGCGATGTGGGAATGAGCTTGCTACTAGTTGCCAGACTGAAAGATCAGCCTTTTTTTTCTGTAATTGCTTGAGCAAATGGTCAGTGGGGTCATCTTCGTTGTCATTTGGTGTGATGACGTTGGTTGGACCGTTTTGAGTAGTGCTTTGATATGGGCGACCCGAACGAGTTAGGTGGTCCACATCTTGGTTTTCACCATTTTGGACTATTTCCTTGACTAAAGAGTTTTCAATGAGATATTCGTCCTCATCATCATCGGCTCAAACCCCATTGACTGCAGCTAGTTCCCTCATTCTCATGATATCACCTTCTAGTCGTATGATTTGATCGACTAGTTTATCAACCACGGTGATTATTTCTTGCATAGTGGCATTTTGAGAGAAGATTAATGGTACACGTTCTTCGGGTATTGTGTTGGGATTGCGTAAGGTTATTACCATGTTTTCTAACTCCCAAACTTGTCTATCTACACTCCTTGCCCATGTGATGAAGTCGGAAATGGTAGGGGAGATAGTAGAGTAGAGCCCTTCATTCTCGATTGCATGAATTTCATTTTCGGTGGGAGAAATGAGGTGTGAGCAATCTAAGGTAGATTCATCACTTGTGATCACTAGAACTCCAAGAGGATTCTGAGTGTTGTTGGGTTTACCTCCCGGTGGTATTGGGAGTCGACCATCTTCAATCATGTCTTGAAGCACGTTTTTCAACTTGTAGCATTTTTCTGTGTCGTGCCCCTTGCCCCTATGGTATTCACAGTATGAGTTCTTGTCCCAAAACTTGGACTTCCTTTCGGGTTCAGGAGTAGGTCCAATGGGCTGGAGTTTACCTTGCTTCATTAACCTTTTTAGAGCGTTGGAGTAAGTGGCCCCAAGGTTTGTAAATTTCCTTGGTGGGGTAGTTTTCTTGGATGGCTCGAGAAGGTTAACTTCATCGGTCTTACTAGTAGAGCCGTATGAACGACTTGTGGACCCTTGGTATCCTCGACCTACCGTTTTGGACAAGAGTCCTTTACGGATGTCATCCTCAATTCTTGTCCCTAGTACGGTTAAGTCTTTGAAAGTCTTGATGTTTTGGTATCTCAAATGATTGGCATAGATGGGCTTGAGATTATCCACAAACTTCTCCACAAGAGTGGGCTCGTCCGGGCGTTCTACTAGTTGAGTGCTAGTCTTCCTCCACCTACTTAGGAAGTTGGTGAATCCTTCTTTGTCATTTTGGGTAAGAACCTCTAGAGTACGCATGTTGACTTGGATCTCGGCATTATCCGCATATTGCTTGGAGAACTCGATTGCGGCATCTTCCTAAGTAGCGACCTTCTTGTGATCTAAAGAGTAGAACCATTGCCTTGGGATGGTATCAAGAGATGAAGGAAAGATCCTTAGGAACATCTCGGGTTTGATGCCTTTGATAGACATGTAATCCTTGAAGGCACGAATGTGGTTCAAAGGGTTCTCGTGTCCCTTGAACTTAGGGATATCCTTTATACTAAAGTTGGTCGGTAATTTGGAATTGATGGCCTCATACTTGCGATTGTTCTCCCTATAAATGTCATCGCCCTTAAGGTACATCAATTGCTCCTCTAGGTATTGGAGCCTTTTCTCAGCTACAGTCATCCCTATGAGAGGATTTTCATCCCTGGATTCGTTGTCAGAGTCACGTAGTACTTCACTTTCATGAGGAGGCAACCTTCCCTCCACGGCAAAGATACGGCCTTCGATGAGCTCAAGGCGGTCATAGGTTTGTTCTTGAGTAGATTGCATTTGGGCTAGCGCGGCTAGGATTCGAGCATTACTATTCTGAAGTTGGTTGAAGTTTGCTTCATCACTTGATCCGGGCATCTTGGAAACTGGATAAGAGATCGGCGACGAATCAAAACACGATCGACCATTCTATCACACTTGCTAAAAGAGGAAAAGTTTTGACTCGTGAAGTGGGTGTGTGCCACTTGTGTTGAGTGAGTTTTGAAGAAAGACAAGGTCTTTGAAAATGTGTGCCCTAGTCAACTAGAGTGTAGTTGTAGGAGTGGACTCGAAGTGAGGTTTTGAAATGGGCTTGTGGCCCGAATTTTGACACGACAAACGGACAGAGTTTTGACCGGATTTTGTGCTAATTAAGAGCCCTATTTCGAAATTTTGCTTGAAAATGGGTTTTGATTTTTGAAAAAATCGTCATGGTTTTGTTTAGAAATGGTGATCACGTAAGATATACATATTTATACAAGCATTATAACGGGATGCTGAGTCCATTTAAAAGGGTTTTGGTTTAAAGGGTGGGTTGCCATACCGAACCATCAAACCCGAAGTCTGTTGAGAGGCTCGTGCCAAACAAGAGTAAGGCCGATTCCTAGTCCATTTCCTCAAGTAGTGAAGGCCCTTGATACAAACAAGAGTAAGCATCATGGTATGGATGACGTCAATCGCTATTCATCCTTAGGCCCAAATAAGAACTAGGGCCGTTTAGACAGGACGATTGGTCGAATGGGTTGGGTTGGGCCTAGGAAGGCCGAATAAAACGGTCTAGGAAGACCGAGTTATGAAAACCGACAATTGTCTTGTACAAACTATTCCCTAACCTTGTTCAAGTTTCACCCTTTTAGCTACACGTAAGTGTATTATCCCCAGCAGAGTCGCCAAACTGTGGACAGCGCGGGCCACGGGGGCGCTTGAGAAACAAGCGTTTGCATTTTGTATGGAGTCGCCACCAATTTTTATGGGAAATTGGAACCGTTCGAGTACCTCGTGTCATGTCAAGACACAAAGTAGTGACATAAACACTAAGCAATCGTTACCCTTAGCATTCTATGTCTAGAATGACTCTCGTAGATGCCAATGAACACGGGTGCTCACGGAGATCTGGAGTAAGGGGTGAGGGTACGTATTAGGAAGCTCTTTTGATCGAACACCTAATCCCGCCCGCCTCGATAGCGGCCTCTACTAATGATTAGGGACATTATCTATACTCGATATATCGTCGGTTATATGCATGCAATGCAACATCCAAGTTTTAATCCTAGCATGTGAAAGTTAGACTAAGTCGGTTAACACGCAATTAGCATACAATTGGGTCGAAGTAGGATTTAATGCTCAATTACATGTGAGAACATACAAACAATAAAATAAATACAATAAAGAAAATTACAATAATGAAAATTACAATAATTACATTGGATTAGGCGATTTATGTCGAAAATACCTTTAAAACGAATAGTTTGAGAAAAGAATAAAAGAATGAAAACGAACAGGAATTAGCGTGATATTACGGATAATAGTTAGTTAATACGTAAACTAATTAAACTAGGTCAAGGCAGAGACGGAGTTGGGACGTAACTCGGCCGAAGAAGTAGCGCAAAGAGAGCTGCGTCCTTTGGAATAGCGCGAGAGACACCGCTGCGTGCATTCCGTCATTTCGTCTGGCTGTGAAGCCGTAATTGCAAGCCGTTAATGTTAATTGGTGATTTAATGATCAATTAATGATATTTACTCGGATGAAAGTGATTAGCAGGTTATTTAACATGTGATTGGGTTATGAAAACAATAAAACATGAATGAGACGGATGCAAACGAATTATTTACACGATGGAATAATGACAGAAGTGAAAAATATTAATGAGTCAAACAAATTAAATCAACTAATTAAGTTAGATACGATGGATTAATGACTAATATGCGATGAACATGTGAATAAACAGATGCAAACTATATCGAAGACGAATTTCAGAAACTCAATATGAACAAATTGAATCTATACAACCCGGAATTGAATTTAATGACGAAAACCCGCAAATATTGGATTATAAGGGATTTAAGTCGGATTTGTGACGATTAAAACATATTAATGATGATGATTATAATATACATGTGAATTATATACTGTTATGATGAAGAATTAACAAACAAACGAAACAAATAAAGATTTGAGACGAATAACAGAGGACGAACGAGGAAGAAAGGAAGCAGAATCGCGACAAATTGACCTCACGAAGAGGCGCAGCAGAGAGCTCGCGCTCCTTCAAGAGAGCGCGCAGATTCTTGCGTCCTTTCTCGACGGTTATCTACTGGAAATCCGTAAAAAGAGGTTTTAAAGCATGGTTTTAGAAATCGGTTTTAATGGTATTTTCGACGTAAACCTTACAATTGATGATACAAAAGGTAAATACGATAAATAAAAAGAGAGATTAACACCCTCAGACTTACATGTTGACGAAACGAGAAGGACTAAGATATCGATTAGTGATGCTCGACGCGAATCCAAAGAAAGTGCCCTCGTAAGAGGAAAACGATTAAGTTAATTAAGTTGATTGAGTGTAGTTGGTCAAATTGGTCGGTCATGCAAACAGGGACGCTGGTACTCAGAAGGATCTGAGCTTACGTGGTCGAAAGTTCAAGCACGTAGACGCCAAAAAGTAAGAACAAAGTCTAGAATGCAAAGGGAGAAGAGAAGGGCGGATACTCGCGTGAGAAATATGAGGAGCGAAGGCTCCTATTTATACTAATCACACGACGGAATTAGGGTTTCGGAGACTCTTTGGAAGTGAATCTCGGAAAGATATGAAAAAGATACGAGAAACATGCGAGAAAGGGCACGGGAAGAGGCGCGGCCATCTGCGTCTCTTGGAAGAGGCGCAGCACCTGCTGCGTCTATTCCCAAGTGGTTTCCTCCTGCAGAAGAAAGATTTCCGTGTTTGAGTTATGGTAGGACGGAAATAATCCGGTTTTCCTTAATATCTAACGTGAATATCACGGGAAATTGCTTACTAAAAGATAAAATTTATGAAATATGGAATAGAAATATCCGGAACATTCCAGAACATTCTGACTCGGGATTTAACGGTTATCAGAAAATGGAGACGGTTTTAGGCCCAGACTCCGAATGTACTCTAATTACTGTCAAAACGACCGTATCGGGATGTAGATGACAACTAAGAGGTAGACATTAATATTTGAGCAATCACTTGACGATAATCTTACGAAATGTCACAAATCGTTCCGCGTATCAAACATGCGGCCCAATCATCACCGAGTGGTTCGCGGGAGGTGCAGAAATGAGGTATCTACAATTGTAGACGACCCCTTTTCAGATGGTTGCATGCAAATTCCGGATTATACACGAATAAGGAATCCGGATTGGAAGACGTATATGGAAGAATGAATTATGAATGAATAATGAACATGAAGCTTGGGGAAGATGATGAGAGATAAAAAAAAAAAAAGCTGATGATTAAACGTCATATTGAAAAGTGTTTAGATTGTGTTTATGTCAGTTTTGGGAAGCTAAATACAAAATAATGACAGCCAAAATTAATTAATCACACGTTGCTTTTTTTTTCCCTGCCATAAATTTAGTCTAATTGCCTATCTAATCTCCACCATCCATTCTTCTTAATCTAATGGTTCATATTAGGACTCAAGGACTCAACTAATTATAAGGACTTATAAGAACTCATCTCTATATATATATATATATATATATATATATATATATGTATATATACATATATATGTATATATACATATACATATATATATACATATATATGTATATATACATATATATGTATATATACATATATATATATATACATATATATATATATATATACATATATATATATATATATATACATATATATATATATATAAAACTGGGTTGAAACGCTGTGGATGCGCCACGTGTCAACCCAGCCTCAAATACACATATTAATTACAGCTGAAATTAAATACAAACATAATAAATGTTGTATAAATCTCAGCAAAATATTAATTATAGTTTAATAAATTTTATTATAAAATTATATTTAATAATTACGGTGATTTGATTCTAAATTTACTAAAAAGTTATTTTGATAAAAATTCTAAAATGTAAATAATTACGTTCATTGTGAAAAATGCTTTCAATTGAGTATAATTTTCATTATATTTATTGAAATATTTATTTTGATATATAGAGATGATTAAAGTGAGTGTCTCACAATGTTTTACATTTACGTAAAAAAACATTTTGAGAAAGTTATAAAACTTAGACTATTAAATCCATTAAGAAAAATATATTTGGAAGAGTCGTTGTATATATTAAAAACACAACTTGAAAAAACTACTAAGAGATAAGTTTTTATAGTTTGGGAATGAAAAATAATTATATTGAACAAGAATACATATGAGGTTTTGATAGGTTTTAATAGTCTGATAACGAGTATCTGTACGATTGTGTATATACATAGTGATCACGAGCTAGGTTGCACGGACACTCCTCCTAATCGGTGTTCCCGTGTCGGACACCCGTGTCGGACACGACACTCGTCGGACACACGTCAAAACGTGTCGGACACCTGTAAAGCCGTGTCTAACTTTTATCTTTTATTTGGGCACGTGTCCGACGCGTGTCCATGGTATTTTGAACCGTGTCCATGGTGTTTGGACACACCTTCAAACGGAAAGTTGAATTTAAGGTAAATGGCGTGAATTGTTATATGGTTGAATTTGGTGGGCAAATGATATTCTTTAGACAAGTAATGAGATGTCGAAATAGATTGATCATAAGTTGGTTTTTGGTTTTAGAAATGAGAATAAGTTATATTTAACGTCAAATTTTACCTTCATTTATTTAAATTTAATATCAAATACTTTTTCAAAAATAAAATCACATATATATAACTACAAAATATATATTTTATAAAATTTAAATAACGTGTCCCGTGTCCTAAATTTCATGGGATGCCGTGTCACGTGTCCGTGTCGTGTCCGTGTCCGTTTTGGTGCTACCTAGATCACGAGTGCATTTGAATAATCAAAACAAAAGTAATGATTATTAAGTAATATAGTATTATACGACATGAAAAAGTAGAAAACACGATACATTTTTCTTTAATATCTTTAATTAAATATGTATAAGTCAAATGTAAAATATTGATTATGACTAACCAAATACTCCGTATTACTTTTAGTTAAATATTTTATATGTTATCTGTAACACCCCATGTTAATTGAAGAGATCCAGTGATAGGCTTAAATGACTAGTGCTTAAAGGGATTGAAAGTACTACTCATATCAACAAAGTGCACTTTCTTTTATGGTCATCCATGCGAAAGAACTCCAAAGTTAAGCGTGCTTGGCTGGGAGTAGTCTTAGGATGGGTGACCTCCTGGGAAGGTTCCCGGGATGCGCATGAGTGAGGACAAAATGCGCTATAAAGGACCCGTGTTGATCTGTGGACAATGTACACAGCTTGGTGAGCTATCATAAGTAACCGCTCCCGACCTGGTTTGGGTCGGGGTGTTACAGTTGGTATCAGAGCAACCCTGCGACCGTGTGGTGATGGGAGGCGGTTGTTTTGGCTGGGAGTAGTCTTAGGATGGGTGACCTCCTGGGAAGGTTCCCAGGATGCGCATGAGTGAGGACAAAATGCGCTATAAAGGACCCGTGTTGATCTGTGGACCATGTACACAGCCTGGTGAGCTATCATAAGTAACCGCTCCCGACCTGGTTTGGGTCGGGGTGTTACATTATCTTTTAAATACTTTGAAGTTAAATATCAAAAAATAATATTTGATAAAGTTCAACCTATTATATTTACAGGTAATAAACTCTTAAACATCATTATATATAATTGTTTAACAAAACAAAAGGTGCAAATTTCTCTTAGATATGTTTGACACATATCACATGCAAGACACAATCAAAACATTTGAATAAGTTGAGGTTGAACTCTATATGTTTGATAGATAAATGTCACATGTTATACATAAAAAATTAAAAATTACATAAAATTATGTTCACATCATTGTGAATAAATATTAATTGATTTGAGACATAAAGTATCGTGAAATGATATAATTTGAGAACTTATTGTTGATTGTTGTATTATTCGAATAAATTTTATTTTGATTAATATGATATTTCACCAGTCACAAATTTATTTATAAAACGTTGATCATGCATAATTAATTATCACTTATTAGTTTTAATTAAAACTCTTATGTATTTTATTTTAAAACATTGAAGTTAAACCTAAAAATATTAAATTTGAGAAAAAATTATTTATAAGAGAAAATATCGAAGGTTATATGAATTATATAATTTTCTTCAATTATAATCATAAAATATTAAAACAGGCCGCGCGAAGCGCGGGATACTACCTTGTATTAATTATTTTTTAATCACAAAACTAATCAGTGCAATAGTTGAAGAGCAAGAGATTGAGGAGTTGGATGAGAATGAGTGACACGTCTGTCGCGTACCTGTCAAAAATACCAACTGGCTCTAACTAATATAGCTAGGGAAGTCGGGTCGAATCCACAGAGAGGTAGGAAATTGTCAGCTTAATCTAAGTTCGTCAAGGTAACCAAATTGGGGGGTTTTTTAAATGTGATATTCTAAACTAATAGGAATAAGGAAGAGAGAATAAGAGAAAGGAATTAAACAGATAGAGAGAAACAACTAAGACAAACGGTTCACCATAATCATTCAGTCAAGTAATCTAGGTCTCAGGTCAATGCAAATACGGTCTAAGGAGCAGTGAATATCTCCTTTCGGTCTCAATTCGCCCTAAAGCGTAAATAGCTTAGCTTTCGCCCTCACTACAATACCCTATTGTTCGCTACTAGTCTCGCCTTTTCCAACCTTTCGGTCCAGGTCAAGGATCACTAAGATATAAATGCCTACTTGCGTCGACTCAATTAGACGGATACAGTTAATTGTAGCATTTAACCAACAAAGACTATACTAGCATTAACCCAATAAACCGATTACTATTCCCTCATAATTATGGATCCCCTATAGTCTTAGCATGAGGGAATTAGCTACTCATTACCATCGAATTAACAATAATGACAAATAGATAATTGGAATTAAACATTATAACAAACTAATAAAGATCAAATTAAAGCAATTATTACGATAACAATAAAGAGAGAAGAATTCAAAGCAGTAAATATGATTAAGGATAAAAGAAGAATAATAATACCAATCGCAAATCCGAATCCGAGTAGCAAAGTATAGAAGAAAGACAAAAATCCAAGTAATGAGAGCAAGAACTAGAGTAAAAATGTATGTGACCGTCCAAAAGAAGAACGAGAAATCCCTCCTAAAACCTAATCTATGGACTAATTACAAAAGCCCATAAGATAATTAGGCGGAAAAAGTCTTTAGAAGGACAAACCACTCGATCGAGTAGAAATAAACTACTCGATCGAGTGAACTAACGCCAAACCACTCGATCGAGTGGAAATAAACCACTCGATCGAGCACTTCTGCTTTGCTTCCTCTTGTGTATACTCGAAAGTGGTCGATCGAGCACCCTTAGGTATATAAAGCATTCGATCGAGCATAAAATCTACTCGATCGAGCTATCTAAGCACGTTAGGCCTTGAGACACTTCCCGAATCCAGCTCACGCGTCTCCAAAATGTTAGATTCCAAGCTCCGGCTCCTTATTCTCCACAAATGCATGCAATTGGGACAAATTAGGCTCGATTTAGCTCCTCTTTTGATAATTCCTGCAAATTACATAAAACGAACCAAAGTAGAATAGTCGGAGGTATTTGTAGCTAGGTGCTACATGAAAAGTACAGAAATGCGTGTAAAAATGAGGTAAAAACCTTATATAAAAGACACGCATCAAATCTCCCCAAACCAAACCCTTGCTTGTCCCCAAGCAAATATGAATGCAACTAAGAAATAACAGTAGAACGGGACCAACGCATCAACTACAAATCACCCACTAGAACCAATTTAATGCAATAACTGACAAAGTGGCAAATGAGAAGTGCAAACGAGTTAAATCAATGTTTCAAACTTACTGAACCGTCGACCTTGCAAGATTCAAAAGATATCGGACTCTCACGGGTCGCTCGTCACTCAAAATTAGGCACAAGGTAAGTACAATGTGAAAGATAGAAAGAAGTAAGACACTCACCTAACTCGACCTATAAGAGCATGCATGCAGTTAACATGAATAAAGTCTCTACAACCGTACATATGCATTCCAACCATACTAATGACCAAGACACATGCCGAGGACTTACATTTGGGTAAGTGAGGTAATGGGTAAGAAGGGGCTAAGATGAATTTGGATATGTGGAGTTAATAGCCAGGCTAGCAACAACGGATCCAAACATAAACTGCATCCCATCTTCGTACTCAATATAACAAGATGAAGCGGTACAAAAACTATGCACTAAACTCAAAAAACACCAAGAACTCGTCAACTCCCCATCAGATATAAATAAAACATGGGAGTGAAAATCATTATGCAAATACTGTTTTTTCTCACACGTGATTTTTCTATCTTTTTCTTCTTTTCTTATTCCGTTTTTTTTCGCTCTCTTTTTTTCTTTTTTTTTTCGTTTCATTTTTTTTCATCATTTTTTTTTCAACAATTCTTTTTCTCTCATTCCCTTTAGTTCTTCCACCATCTTCCGAAATCAGATAAAATAACCATATTGCAGTTAAACATTCCAACAACTACTCGTCACTAGCTCGGCTAGGGTAGGAAGTATTATAGAAAGTAGTTAAAAGGACAAAAAGGCAATTTGGCTATGTAAGGCTCATGGGTAGAATGAAAGAAAAGGAACTTGCCTTTCCTAACATGTGTCACCATCCATAAACCGAATGCATACAGGTATTAAGAAGACTAGACTCATGCTTATGCAAATTGATGTTACATGCCTTAAAGAGAGTACTACTCACATCCTAAATGAAACCGGTCATGAATGTCACCAGTTTATAAAGTTCTAACCTCAGAATGTAATGTAGCTTGCCGACATAATGAATCAAGTCTATTTGTTCGGATAAGAGAGAAACAAAAACGCGTAGATTATGTACATAATCACGCCAACTAAATGTCAAGAATATGCAAGGCTCAAGTAAGGATTCAATGTAGCGTCAAAGTTCAAACGTTCCGACTCAAATTAAACGTGAATGTTTGAAAATTTTGAATTTTATGATTTTTGGAAATAAAAGCAACAATGCATTGAAAATAAATAAACGTGCAAGCAAAAATGCAAGAAAACATGCAGACACAGATATGGATGCATACCTCCCCAAACCAAACCGTACAATGCCCTCATTGTACCAAAAATAGGGAAAGAAATGCAAACTGAAGAGAAAAGGAGAAGTGGAGTCGGAAAGCTTACAAAACGTCATATAGAGGGACCTCCCCAAACCGACCATGAACATGGGAGGTCAAAGAAAGTCAAGCAGTAGCTCCATAGACATAAAATAGCGGCTGGAAGACAAAACCACTCGATCGAGCAACTTGGAACAGCTCGATCGAGTGAACTGGCAAAAGAAAGGACTCGATCGAGCAGAAAACCGTTCGATCGAGTAAACGTGAATTTGCAACTGGTCGATCGAGGAAAAATATCACTCGATCGAGTGAATATTACCTCAAAAAGCGCTCGATTGAGTAGAAAACCACTCGATCGAATGAAGTAACCTGCAAAACACGCATTTCAAAGCAAGGAAAGCATAAAGAAGTCGTAAAACAGCGTCGAAAGTTCAACATAAAGCCAAAGAGAAATAAAACGTTCAACAAAAGTACAATAAAACAGTCTGGGCTGCCTCCCGGAGAGCGCTGGTTTATGAGGTCCTGCACGACCTTCCTTCTGGCATCAAATAACTGGCGCGTCTAGCTCGTCGAAGTACAAGACTTCAACGCGATTGTCTGTGTCATTCGCCCCGTGGTAATGCTTCACATATTGGCCATTCACCTTGAACCTATGACCTTCGGAATCTTCGAGCTCCACGGATCCAAATTTGGTAACAGCTGTCACCGTATAAGGACCACTCCATCTGGACTTCAGCTTGCCAGGAAATAATCTCAATCGGGCATTAAACAGCAGCACCTTTTGCCCAACATGAAACTCCCGAGGTAGAATTCTCTTGTCATGCCATCTCTTCGTCTTTTCCTTGTAAATGCGCGAGCTATCATAGGCATTAAGCCTAAACTCTTCCAACTCATCTAGCTGCAAAAGACGATTCTGACCACACAACTTAGGATCATAGTTAAGCTCACGAATTGCCCACCAGGCCTTACATTCCAATTCAACAGGTAAGTGACACGATTTCCCATAAACTAGCCTATAAGGTGATGCACCGATTGGTGTCTTAAAGGCAGTTCTGTAAGCCCATAATGTGTCATCTAACTTAAGACTCCGGTCTTTCCGTGATTTAGAAACTACCTTAGACAAGATCTCTTTCAGCTCACGATTAGAGACCTCAACCTGACCACTAGTTTGGGGATGATACCCCAAACCACGCCGGTGTTGGACACCAACTTTAGACAGAATGGAAGTTAGTTTCTTCTCTTTGAAGTGCATTCCCCCATCACTAATGACGACCCTAGGGACACCAAATCGGGGGAATATGATCTTTTTGAACATCTTTATCACGGTCTTAGCATCACAATGGGGTGAGGCAATTGCTTAAACCATTTCGACACATAGTCTACAGCTACTAAGATGTACCTGTTACCTTTACTGGATGGGAACGGTCCTTGGAAATCAATGCCCCAGACATCGAAGACCTCAACCTCTAAGATGCCGTTTTGTGGCATCTTATGTCTCTTTGAAATGTTCCCTGATCGTTGGCAAGCATCACAAGCTGAAACAAAAGACTTAGCATCAGCAAACAAAGAAGGCCGAAACCAGTGAAGTACCTTAGCCACGGTGCGCGATGGACCGTGGTGACCACCATATGAAGAGGAGTGACAGCCCTCCAGGACTACTTTGGCCTCCTCTTGCGGAATACACCGTCTCAGAGAGACCGTCCGCACATTCCTTAAACAAATAAGGATCATCCCGGAAATGCTTAGCGTTATACGTAAAACGCTTCCTCTGGCGATGAGAAAGGTCGGCGGCGACTTGCCCGACAACGAAGTTAGCTATATCTGCATACCAAGGTTCTTGGTTAACAATAGACGATATAACAGCAATTAAAGTATCGTCAGGAAAAGAATCATCAATAGGTAGAGAATCTTCCCCTTCTTGTCGCATCAGACGCGACAAGTGATCAGCTACAACGTTCTCAGCTCCTTTCTTATCCTTAATCTGCAAATCGAACTCCTGAAGGAGGAGTATCCATCTCAGTAGCCGTGGTTTAGCCTCCTTCTTAGCAAGGAGATGCCTCAAAGCTGCTTGGTCAGTAAAAACAGTAACTTCTGACCCAACTAAATATGGACGAAACTTCTCTAAGGCATAAACTACAGCTAGCAGCTCTTTCTCAGTGGTAGTGTACTTCACTTGAGCCTCATCCAGAGTTCGGCTCGCATAGTAGATAGCATTCAAAGCTTTGTCTTTCCTTTGGCCTAGCGCCGCTCCTATTGCATAGTCACTCGCATCACACATAATCTCCAACGGCAAGTCCCAGTCGGGAGGCTGTATGATCGGCGCAGAGACTAAAGCCTGCTTTAACCTGTTAAAAGCAGAAAGACAGTCATCAGTAAACACAAAAGGGGCATCCTTAAGTAGCAGCTGTGTAAGTGGTTTAGCAATTTTTGAGAAGTCCTTGATAAACCGGCGATAAAAGCCAGCGTGACCAAGGAAACTACTCACCCTCTTAACATTAACGGGAGGTGGTAATTGCTGAATCACTTCCACCTTTGCTTTATCAACCACTATTCCCCTATCAGAAACTAAGTGCCCTAAAAGAACTCCTTCGTTGACCATAAAGTGGCACTTCTCCCAGTTCAGCACAAGATTAACCTCAATACAGCGCTGCAACACTTTCTCAAGGTTAGACAGATAGTTAGAAAAATCACTTCCGTATACACTGAAATCGTCCATAAAAACTTCCATAATAGACTCAATATACTCTGAAAATATCCCCATCATGCACCTTTGAAAGGTGGCAGGGGCATTGCACAAACCAAAAGGCATCCTGCGATAAGCAAAAACGCACGAGGACAAGTAAATGTAGTCTTAGCTTGATCGTCTGGGTGGATAGGGATCGAAAGAACCACGAATACCCGTCTAAATAGCGAGAAAAATTTATGAGAGGCTAACCTTTCTACCATTTGATCAATAAAAGGAAGGGGAAAGTGATCTTTCTTGGTGGCGGCATTGAGCTGTATCGTAATCTATGCACATCCGCCAACCAAGTCACTACTCGAGTAGGTATTAATTCATTCTTCTCATTCTTAATGTGATTGTCCCTCGTTTCTTCGGGACCACATGTCTTGGACTCGCCCATTTAGAATTACCAACGAGAATAAATGATACCCGCATCTAGCGACTTCATTACCTCACCATCACAACATCCGCATCTTCGGTTCAGCCGGGCGCTGTCCCTGTCTGCAAGGTTTGTGATCTTCCTCCAACTCTATCTTGTGCATACAAACATCGGGACTAATCCCCTTGATATCGTCCAGTGAATAACCCATTGCTTTCCTGTTTTTCTTAAGTACAGCTAATAAAGAAGTCAGCTGATCATCATTAAGCTTGGCACTAACAATGACTGGATATTGCTCTGTATCGTCTAAGAAAACATATTTAAGATGAGAAGGGAGAGGCTTACGTTCCGGTACCTTTACCTCAATGGAGCAAAGAGTGCTAATCATTTGTTCCGCTTGCTCTCCCCCACGCTCATCCAAATCATCAACAAGGAAATCCAACGCAGCGTCATCGTCGTCTGGGCTATCTGCACACTCATCAAAAAGCATAAGGGCTTCTAGTGGGTCCTTCATAAAAGAACCCGACCAGAAGTCATAAATAGACTCATCAATAATATCAACCGAATAACAGGTATCCTCTATCATTGGCCGAGCCAAAGTGCTAGACAGACTGAAAGTGATCGCATCATCCCCTACTGCAAGAGTCAAACGCCCTTGTTTGACATCAATAACGGCCCACATTTTGTACAAAGGAATGGTCTCCCTAAGATAATTTGGGTCCCGGGTGTCCTCGGCTATATCTAAAACAATGAAATCTCTTTGGGATAAAGAGCTTGCCTATTTTCACAGGCACGTCCTCTAAGACACCTAAGGGCTTCCTAACAGATCTATCAGCCATCTGTAGGGTAATGTTAGTCACTTTAAAATGACTCATGTTCAGTTTCTTGTAGACAGGAAGGGGCATGACGCTAACACTGGCTCCTAAATCGCAAAGAGCCTTATCAATAACCATGTTGCCTATGATACAAGTAATAGAAAAGCTGCCCGGATCTTTCATTTTAGGTGGACCCTTATTTAAAAGCAAATTACTAGACTCTTCCATAAATGAAATCGTCTCAAACTCGCTTAAATTTCTCTTACGCGTCACAATATCTTTCATAAACTTAGCGTAAGTAGGTACCTGAGTAACAAGTTCGGAAAAAGGGACCGTTACCTGGAGGTTCTTCACAACGTCCACAAACTTAACGTACTGTCGCTCGATCTTTGCGTCCTTCAGAGGACCTGGGAAGGGCACTCTGGTAGCAATGAGTGGACCCGCAACTTTTTCTTTACCTTTATCAATGCGTGACGTATCCACAGTAGGGGAAGATGACACGGTAGCGGAATCAGATAGTAAAATAGGATCTCCGCCACTTCTGGTACTCGATCGAGTACTTTTATCACTCGATCGACCATTCTCTTCTTCTGTTTCACTCGATCGACCAGTTTTATCACTCGATCGAGTGATTTCTGCAGCAAACTTACTCGATCGAGTAAGAATATCACTCGATCGACCAACATCAAATTGTGCACTTCTCGATCGACCAGTACTTTCACTCGATCGAGTGACAGGATGAATTAATTCACTCGATCGAGCAGATAAATCACTCGATCGAGTGTCTTCAGCACACGCAGCAAGCATTTCGGCTAAAAACTCATCCAAATCATCCTCCGGGGTATCTTCAGCTGTTAAAACCCCGTCTTCTGGTACTTTTGGCTCTTCATAAGTAAAGCCAACTTGTAAATTCGTTGCACTAACTGAATTGCATGTCGGTAGAAGCTCGGCTTGGTCTTTCGCGAGTGTTAACTGCGCGACTTGTTCCATCAATTTCGTTATGACCGTGTCTTTCCTATTGCACTTCTCATCACACTGTTGTGACATGCTCATCACAAAGGATTTTAATTCAGCAATTTCTTCATTTGCAGTAGGAGAAACCGGCTGCGGCACTGGCGTAGAGGGGGCAAAGACATTCTTTATTTCCTCATACAACTGAGAAAAAGGAACTCCTTGCTTGTATTTCCGATAAGCAAGGACACGCTCTACACTTGCCATGCATCAAATAGGGTCATGCCCTTCCTCGCCACATCTACCACATGGCTCTATATGTTCAGCAATCGAACAGATGTAATTTAGACATTCTGGCAGTAGACTTACAAAGAAACGAACAACCTGCAAAACTAGTCAAAACTTTGCAGAAATAAGATCAGCCTCAAGGAATAAATTCCTTGAGACGAGAGACAAACTTAATTAAATCAACAAAAATGCGCCACCTCCCCGGCAACGGCGCCAAAATTTGACACGTCTGTCGCGTACCTGTCAAAAATACCAACTGGCTCTAACTAATATAGCTAGGGAAGTCGGATCGAATCCACAGAGAGGTAGGAAATTGTCAGCTTAATCTAAGTTCGTCAAGGTAACCAAATTGGGGGGTTTTTTAAATGTGATATTCTAAACTAATAGGAATAAGGAAGACAGAATAAGAGAAATGAATTAGACAGATAGAGAGAAATAGCTAAGACAAACGGTTCACCATAATCATTCAGTCAAGTAATCTAGGTCTCAGGTCAATGCAAATACGGTCTAAGGAGCAGTGAATATCTCCTTTCGGTCTCAATTCGCCCTAAAGCGTAAATAGCTTAGCTTTCGCCCTCACTACAATACCCTATTGTTCGCTACTAGTCTCGCCTTTTCCAACCTTTCGGTCCAGGTCAAGGATCACTAAGATATAAATGCCTACTTGCGTCGACTCAATTAGACGGATACAGTTAATTGTAGCATTTAACCAACAAAGACTATACTAGCATTAACCCAATAAACCGATTACTATTCCCTCATAATTATGGATCCCCTATAGTCTTAGCATGAGGGAATTAGCTACTCATTACCATCGAATTAACAATAATGACAAATAGATAATTGGAATTAAACATTATAACAAACTAATAAAGATCGAATTAAAGCAATTATTACGATAACAATAAAGAGAGAAGAATTCAAAGCAGTAAATATGATTAAGGATAAAAGAAGAATAATAATACCAATCGCAAATCCGAATCCGAGTAGCAAAGTATAGAAGAAAGACAAAAATCCAAGTAACAGTAGCAAGAACTAGAGTAAAAATGTATGTGACCGTCCAAAAGAAGAACGAGAAATCCCTCCTAAAACCTAATCTATGGACTAATTACAAAAGCCCATAAGATAATTAGGCGGAAAAAGTCTTTAGAAGGACAAACCACTCGATCGAGTAGAAATAAACTACTCGATCGAGTGAACTAACGCCAAACCACTCGATCGAGTGGAAATAAACCACTCGATCGAGCATCGCTTTGCTTCCTCTTGTGTATACTCGAAAGTGGTCGATCGAGCACCCTTAGGTATATAAAGCATTCGATCGAGCATAAAATCTACTCGATCGAGCTATTTAAGCACGTTAGGCCTTGAGACACTTCCCGAATCCAGCTCACGCGTCTCCAAAATGTTAGATTCCAAGTTCCGGCTCCTTATTCTCCACAAATGCATGCAATTGGGACAAATTAGGCTCGATTTAGCTCCTCTTTGGATAATTCCTGCAAATTACATAAAACGAACCAAAGTAGAATATTCGGGGGTATTTGTAGCTAGGTGCTACATGAAAAGTACAGAAATGCGTGTAAAAATGAGGTAAAAACCTTATATAAAAGACACGCATCAATGAGGCTGTTTATCCATTTGATGTTCGGCTCACCATTGGACTTAATGAAGAGGATGAAGAAGATAATGAGCAGAGTTTGAAAATGTACAAGAATGGAATGATGTATACACCATCTAGATGGGGTCAGATTGTGTTAAAGCCATGGTTAATGTTCATGTCTAAGGGGGAGTTTTTGTCAGTGCTCTCTGATTACTGTGTACAAGAGGGCTTCAGTGTCTGTAATACTATGGTTTTATGAGTCTGTGGATACTCTATCGAGTGGGGCTTACTCTGTCGAGTAAGTATGTTTGGTATACGAGACAGTAGTCTGCCTGTAGGGTACTCGATCGAGTAGCCTTGGCACTCGATCGAGTAAGTGGCACTCGATCGAGTACGTGACTTACTCGATCGAGTAAGTCGGGTTACGGGTGTTATTTGACGGGTTTTGTTAATAAGACGGATTAATATATAATGAGTTTCGTCATCTTCTTTAAACACTTTTACAAAACCTAATTCACTGTTAAGAGAGATTTCAAGTTACGTTGCTTGTTCTTCCGCATTATTAGCAAATCTCGGAGCTAGAGGTGTCGGTCTCCTTTGTTCTTTATACTGTTGTGGTCCTTGCGTCGAGGGTAAGTTCTACGTATCATTTTTATAGCAATTGGTTAATGTTGGTTAAACCCTAAATTGGGAATTGCGAGTTTTTATGATTGTATTGTTGTGGTAGTAATTGTATGAATGTGTGTATAGGAGGAGGGTTCGTAGAAGAGAGGTTTTGAGACAGCTGCTAGATCGTCTGATTCTGTGATTGCATTCCTGGTAGGGTTTCCCTACTCGGTATTAATTACATGATGTGTGTGGTGGTTGTATTGTTATTGTTGATTTATCATACTGCTGGTGATTGTGACGGTTGTTGATTAATATCGTTGATTGTTGTTGTTGTATCTGTCTGTGATCTTCGGGGTGCGTCCCTGGCTGAGTGGAGTCACTTGCGGGAGTGGCTTCAAGCCCTTGATTCGCCTTCTATGGAACCCGCCACAAAAGGGATGTGCACATTAATGAACATGGGTTTATCGCTCGATGGAGATGAGCGGGGCTTAGGTGGGAACGGCTGCGGTCCCCCACTGGCAGTGTGGAGTATCTGTTGCAATGGGTACTCTGGCAGGACTACACACTTTAGTGTGCAGTTAGTTGTATGGAGATTGATTATGGAGTTTGGGGCTTGATGTGACGGTTGAGTTGTTTGGCATTTATTTTATTGTGATTTGTATCGTGTAATTAGTACTGACCCCGTTGTTTGTTTTGTAAAACTGTGGTGATCCATTCGGGGATGGTGAGCAGTTGATGAGCAGATACGTTGCATTTGGGCTAGCTGGGATGAATCATCACTTGGCATTAGAAGAGTCTTCCGCTGTGTCAGGTGATATTTGTAGTTGTTCAGTTTTGGATAGTAGACAGTTTGGTGTTGGAATTGTATTTCATTTATCAGTTTTGGTTTGAGACATGTAATCACTTAAACTATATTTACTTTTAAAGTACGTTTCTTTATTGTCTTATGATATTCATTGCCTCGGATAACCGAGATGGTGATGTTCCAATACCTGAGTGGTCCTGGTAAGGCACTTGGAGTATGGGGGTGTCACAGTGTCATTGTGTTAAAATCTGATAAAAGAAGATATATAGCTGAATGCAGTGGGAAGTTGTGTACTTGGAAGCTTCATAGCCCATGTTTGCCTGACTCTGTTACATGGGCTATTAAGACTCTAACAGGGAACCATAAGGAGTTCTTTAACTTGAAAAGGAATCCTATGGCCACTGTTCCTTGGCTGGCTAAAAAGATAGAGACTGAATTGAGAGCTCATCCTGAGATGCCAGTTAAGTCTATGGAAGATTTGTTAATGAAGGGTTATGGCATTGATGTATGCCTAAGGACAATGTATAAGGTCAGAATTGCTGTAGCTGAAATGGTGTATGGGGGATTTGAGGAGAGTTACAATAGCTTGGCGGCTTATGGAGAGGTGATAAAACAGACTAATCCAGGTTCTTGGGCTTTAATTACCTGGCATAACCCTCAAACTGGTCAGACTGGTGGTCCAGTCCACTTCAAAGCTATGTTTGTGAGATTTCACTCATGGATCCTTGGGTTTTTGAGAGGTTGTAGGCCCATCATTGGTGTTGATGGGTGTCATCTGAAGGGGATGTATAAGGGGATGTTGTTATCTGCTATAAGTGTAGATGCCAACAATAATCTGTATTGTATTGCATATGCAATTGTGGGGAAGGAGAACACTGAATCTTGGAGTTATTTTTTCAGAAATCTAAGGTTGGCATTTCAGAGTGTTGGATGTTCCAAATGCGATTGGACATTTATCAGTGACAGAATGAAGGGAGTTGACACTACAAAAAAAACGCGGAAAACTGACGGTAGATGTGACGGAATTTGAAGTCCGTCAGATATTTTAAATAACTGACGGACTTGTGACGGAAAATCCGTCAGGAGTCTATTACTGACGGAATATCCGTCACATGACGTCAGATAATACCAGCGCGTAAAAAAACCAAAGGCGCCATTTCTCTCTGACGGAAAAGCCGTCAATAATTAAGCCCATACTGACGGATCATCCGTCAGAATTGAGCACTAGTGACGGTAATTCCGTCAGTTGATTTCCCTCAATTATTACCCAGTGTAACAATAATTGAGAGGAAACCACTGACGGACATTCCGTTAGGACTCCGCTTTTTTGGAGACATCTGACGGAATTTCCGTCAGTTAAGTCAACAGAAATTTGACTTAACTGACGGAAATTCCGTCAGATATTTCCAAAAAAGCGGAGTCCTGACGGAATTTCCGTCAGGAGTCTATTAAATACCGCATCAGCCATCCTCGTTCTCATCGTAATTATTTTCCCCCAAATCAATTTTTACTACTCTATTCTCCCCAAATCCGCCAACCACCACCACACCACCACCACTCTCTCGTGCCGCCGACCACCACCACCCCAGGTTTGTCATTTATATCTTGTTTTTCCTTTTCCTTTTCCTTTTCCTTTTTCCTTTTCTTGTCTTTATTTATATTATTTGTATAGGTTAACGCCACGCCGCCGCCACCGCCACCGCCGCCGCTTCCGTCCACCACTGCCGGTCACCCTTTCTTTTTACTTATTAGTAAAATTAATTAGGTATTTTAATCTCTTTTTAATTAATTTTTTTGTTTAATTAGTTTAATTATCTTAATTAGTATTAGTTAGTGTTGATGCATGTTGAATTAGGATAGAAACCATTTTGTTGTAGTTTTTTGTGAATTGTTAAATTTTGTGTAGTAGTTAGTAGTAGCTTAATTAGCTTAATTAGTAATAGTTAGTAGTAGTTTTGTGAATTGTTAAATTTTGTGTAATGTTAATGTTTTTAAAATGATAATTTTAATTAATGTTAATTAGATTAGATATTTAAAATGAAAAATTAGTCATGTTACTTAGTTTTTGTTAATTGACATTATTAAGAAAGTAGTCATTGTTGTATGTTTTGTTTTTAATATTATTGAAATTAATGTTCATATTGACTTAGTACCCGTTCAAAAATTACTCATTAGGAGTAATTTTTGAATAGTCCCCGTTTGGGATTTGTCTTTGTGCGTTTCAAGTCACTTAGGTAGCAAACATGTATTTGTGATTTGTTAATGAGGAAAGAGCTCGGTGACAATTCCTTTAATGTTCTCCGAATGCATATGTGGAGTAATTATTTATTCTACATTGTGTATTTGGAGAACTAAAGGGAATTGCCGCTAATTTTTGCTCATTAATAAATTACAAGTGTGTGTTTGCTAGTGACTTGAAACGTACATTGATGGGTTTAGGTTGGAGTGATAAGGACCCAATTAAAAAAAAGACTACTTGTTGACAATAGTTATTTGTTAGTGATAATGTTTATTGAGTATTATTTTTGGTTGTTATTGTGTTTTTATGACATATATACAAACAAATTGAATTGTAGATATATATATAAACATGAAAAGATTAGAACGACAATGGATGTATGAAAGATTAGACGAAAAAAAGAAACCGAAGCGTGAATTTGCAAAGGGGGTGAAAGAGTTTATTAACTTCGTGGGACAAAGTAGTATGTATAAGAATTTTGGTGAAATAAGATGTCCGTGTAAGAAATGCAGTAACAGAGCTTTTAAAGGGAAAAAAGTAGTTGAAGATCATCTTTGGTCGAATGGTTTTGCCGATAATTACTATGTATGGACGTATCACGGTGAGGAAATGCCTACCGAAGGAAGTTCAAGTAGTATCGTAGTTAGTGAAAATCCTTACCGTGAGCTCGTGGAAAATGCATTACGTGATAATGTTGAACAAATATTGGAGGAGCAACTGAATCCCGACGACCTTAGCGATGAAGAAGTGCGTTATAAAACCCCAAACCCCCAAGTTTCTTCCTTCTATAAAATGTTAGAAAAAGCCGAACAACCAGTGTATGAGGGAAGTAATATGAGTTTGTTGCAAGCGGCAGCTAGGTTGGTAACACTCAAATGTGAGAATAACATATCTCTTAGATGCGCGAATGGGTTTGCGTCGTTCGTAGGTGACATTATTCCAAAGAATAATGACATGGCGCGCAATTTTAATGAGATTAAGAATGTCCTTAAGGGACTCCAACTACCACACCAGAAGATTGATGCATGTCCTACTGGATGCATGCTTTTTTGGGAGGAAAATGCTAATCTTGAGGAATGTACAAAGTGTCATGCATCTCGGTATAAAAGTACAAAATATTCAAGTGGGAGGCGAATTCCTTGTACACCGTTAACTTATTTCCCGATTGCGCCAAGGTTACAACGATTATATGCAACCAAGCAGATAGCAGGTGAGATGAGTTGGCATCATAGAAACTCTCGATTAAGAGAAAGGGGGACAATGGCACACCCAAGTGATGGAGAAGCGTGGAAACATTTTGATAGAGAGCATCGAGAATTTGCAAGTGAGCCTCGTAATGTTCGGCTTGGTTTGTGTACAGATGGATTTAATCCTTATGGGCAATTTGGGAGGAATTACTCATGTTGGCCTGTGATTGTCACTCCATACAACTTACCTCCTTGGTTATGTATGAAGCGACAATTTATGTTCTTATCTCTGCTCGTTCCAGGTACTAAGAATCCTAAGACAAATTTGGATGTGTACCTGCAACCGTTGATTAAAGAGTTGAAAGAACTTTGGGAAACCGGCGTGTACACTTACGATGTTTCTAAGAAACAAAATTTCCAATTAAAGGCTGCATTAATGTGGACGATCAATGATTTCCCGGCATATGGCATGCTTTCCGGTTGGTCCACAAGTGGGTACCGTGCTTGTCCTTATTGTCAAGAAAAAGAACATAGATCTTTTTGGCTTAAAAATAGCAAAAAGGTTTGTTGGTTCGATTGTCACCGTGAGTTCTTAAGACCTGATCATCCTTTCCGCAACAATTGTAAGCATTTTCTAAAGAACAGAAAAACTGAGAATCGCATAGCCGCGTCGAAATTAACAGGTGATGAAGTGTGGGATTCCGTTAAGGATTTGCCAAAAATAGTTGATGCTTCTGATCAAGAATTGAAAAGATTGAAAGACAAGAATGAAGGTTGGTGGAAACAAAGCATACTTTGGGAACTTCCATACTGGAAAACGTTGTTAATTCGACACAACCTGGACGTTATGCACATTGAGAAAAACTTCTTCGAACAACTTATCAACACGATGATGGATGTACCAGGTAAAACTAAATTTGGCCCTAAGGAAAAACTAGACTTTAATGAACTTTCTTATAAACGGCCAATATCAGCTAGGTTTGTTTTAGAAATTGCGGAGAAAAAGGCTCTATGTGAATGGGTTGCTAAATTGAAATTTCCGGATGGTTATGCTTCAGATTTGAGTCGGTGTGTTGACCATAAAAATAAGGTGTTGCATTCCATGAAAAGTCATGACTGTCATGTCTTTATGGAACGGCTACTCCCTGTTGCCTTGAGAGAGTTGCTCCCAACTAATTCTTGGAATGCAATAAGCGAGATCACCAATTTTTAGAGACTGTGTACTTCTACGATTAGAGTTGATTCTATGGAACGTCTAGAGAATAACATTCCGGATATAATATGCAAGTTAGAGAAGATATTTCCCCCATCTTTCTTCAATTCCATGGAGCATTTGCCAATTCACTTACCTTATGAAGCGAAGGTTGGAGGACCTGTTCAATATCGATGGATGTATCCATTTGAGAGATGTCTTAATCATATAAAAAGAAAGATTGGCAACAAAGCTCGGGTGGAGGGTTCCATATGCAATTCTTTTTTGTTAGAGGAAATTGCAAATTTCTGTTCCCTATATTTTGAAAGTCACATTGACACAAAAGCGAAAGATTTAGATGTTGGTGTGAATTCCGATGACGACATAGATTCAATGAAATTACCCGAGTTATTCAATGCTGACATGGGTACTACAACTGGGAAATGTATTCAGAGGCACTTGAGTCAGAAAGAGTATGAAGATTCTCATTTTTATGTGCTACGGAATTGTGGGAAATTGTTAGAGCCTTATGAAAAGTAAGTTATTATTTCGTCATTACTCAATACATTTTTAATTATCAAATAAGATCAAAATTATATGTAATATATAATTAAAACATTTTCCCCCTATATATAGAGAATTTGAGACACATATCAAACTCACATTTCCTGATGTCATGTCCTCTGATGATGTTTGGAGCAAACATGACAAAAGTTATCCGAAATGGTTCCGAAATGAAGTAAGTAATACGTTTCATACTATCATATACCAATCCATTTATTTTGTTTGTCCATATCATTAGTTATGG
Organism: Silene latifolia; assembly: GCF_048544455.1. Taxonomy (NCBI): domain Eukaryota; kingdom Viridiplantae; phylum Streptophyta; class Magnoliopsida; order Caryophyllales; family Caryophyllaceae; genus Silene; species Silene latifolia. The sequence goes on along the minus strand of NC_133530.1, from coordinate 32,331,514 downwards.
AGATTATTAATATATATAACACATTAATTAACATATTGTTTTATTGATAGTCTTATAGATTAAAGGATCCTTTAATAGTAGCTCTAGCATTAGGTCCTAGTAGCAAGGTGAAGACATGGAGACGATATTCTATCAATGGCTATAAATTTCGAGCTTATAAGGAGGGAGTTGATCTTTCGAAAGCTACCTCAAGTAATGGGGTTTGTGTGAATTCTACAGAAAGTTTGGACTACTATGGAACCCTAAATGAAGTAATTGAACTTGGTTATTATACCGAGAAAAGGGTTTATAGGGTGATATTGTTTAAATGTGATTGGTTTGATAATTCTCAACTAGGACTTAATATCCATAAGGCATACGGACTTGTAGATGTAAATGAGAAAAAGAAGTTTCGTGGACATAACCCATTCGTGGCAGCTTTTCAAGTCGATCAAGTTTGTTATGCTCCTTATCCAACCACTAAGAAAGGTAATCAGCAATGGTCCGCGGTTTTTAAAATTAAGGCAAGATCACATGTTGATGCTCCTGTTGACGAAATTGTCTTCCAAGAGGATGTGGTTGTCAATGATCACGCATCTTCACCAATTTTGGTGGAAGAGTCAGAAACTGAAGATGAATATGAAGTGGTTGTGGAAATGGGTGAAAGGGAATATGACGGGGATGTCCGAGAAGAAGAGGAAAATGAAGTTGAAGTTGAAGAAAATAGAATAGAGGAAAATGGGGAAGAAGATGAAGAAGTCGGAATGCTTTTTTCAGATGATGATGAACCTCTTTTGATTCATAGTGATAGTGATAGTGATGAGTGATGGGAGTTGTTGTAATTCTACTATATTAATGTATGAATTTTAATGAAATCATTTTTATGTATGAATTTTAATCGTTGAATCAAATTGAAGCATTTTAATCATGACACTTCATTTTTGTTTTCATTTTTGTTGGACTACCAATTTGCGGTGTTAATTATTTATTTATTATATTGTTCATGACACTCCAATTTGTACTAACGATTTTTATTCAACTGACAATTTCTGTTGTTTATAATTAGTATATGGCAGGTTTCATTCGAAAGATAATAGGGAGCGGTAGTGGGGGAAGTCGCCGTAACCAGGAGAACGATGTGATTGATAATGATGATGATGACGATGTTCAGACATTTAATCCGGAAACGGATAATATGCAGATAATTCTATCACAAAACAAAGCAGGTGGTCAATGGTAAGTGTTCTAAAACTTATTTTTAGCTTTATGAAATATATATCATTCAAATCATTTTATTTAAATTTTCAATATATGTTTGTTTTAATTTTCAGGTGGAATGATAAGTCCATAAAAAATATGTCAGTTGGTCATTCACAAATAACATTACAGATGAAGAGTACTTCACCAAATGGAGTGAGGCGAGCCAAGCGCAGCGTTTGAAGATGTGGAATTGGTTTAGGGTAATTTAAAAGTTACCTATTATTTACTTTACGTTAATAATTTTTATTTTATTTTTATTAATTAAAGTCATCTTCTATTACTAATTAAATACTTGTTTTTGAAATAGAAATATGTGAAGTCCGTCGATAAAGAGTATAACCCTTATCCTGATTGGCAAAAGGCGGTCACGAGGAAGATTACCAAGCTTATTAATGGACTCAAGTATCTAAAGAACAAACCCGAGTGGGTACCGCTCTCTTGGTGGGTGAATCTGAAGGAAAGAGAAGAAAAAGACCCTGAATTTGCCAAAAGTTCTAAGACAAATAAGGCAAATAGAATGTCGGGTGCTAAGGACGGGAAAGCACTAGGCACTCATACTCTAGGCCGTAAGAGTTGCTCCGATGCTTTCAAGGAATTGGTAAGTATTACACTCCCTCCAAATTTATTATTTTTCACAAATTGGTTACAAGTATTATTGATTGCCGAATATAATCAATTTACGTTTTTATGCTACTTTCAGGGTGAGTCGGCCACACCATACAAGTTGTTTACAAAGACCAAGAAAAACAAGAAGGGGGAGTGGGTTAATCCTCGAGCCGCTAAGACCGACGTAAGTTAATATTTATTTTATATCTCTAATTCAAAATGTTAATAGTTATTATATTTTCCTCATTTTTAAATATAACATCATTTTTTCCTTATTTGTTTTTCTTTTAGGCCGTTTATCAAGAAGAGATGAGTCAACCAACGCCCCCGGAGAGGCTCCGGACGAGTTCCGTTCGTTTACAAAGCGGTCGATGGTTTTGACAATCGTGGAAGATTTTTCGGGAGCGGTGATGTAGCGGCCGAAAAATGGTTTGAACGTCCGTGTAACAAAGGTACTCGTCGATCATTCTCTTACACTCCTACCCAGTATACTCAATTTGCCACCCAACTAAACAATGAGCGAACCGCACGACAAAGTCTTGAGGAAACAGTCTGTCTCCAAGCTCAAGAAATGGCAGAAATAAAACAAGCAATGGCTCAGATGCGCGCATCTCAACTCCCTCCCACGTGCTCCAGTTTCCCCGGCCCTTTCCGTAGAGAAGACAATGCGGATGGCGGACATGGCTTTGGTAATGACTTTATTGAGCCTCTAGGTAATTATTAGTACCGTCGTCTATGTTCTTATGTTGGTAGTTTAGTTAAGGCTACCTTAGGACACTTATGATTATGGATTTTAGTAGTTTAGTTAGTATGTATAAGACATGTAAAAATTTGACCTTTAGCTTTTATGTAATAACTTCGGTCTTCCAATCGTGTTTGGTTTTCTTTCGTTGCTTTCATTGTCTACTCTTGATTCCCGCTCATGCGGTCGACATGATAATAGATTCCCGCTTGGCGGTCGACGGTCGTATTTGGTTTTTGCAGGTTTGGTGCGTAAAAACAATGCAAAATCCGCATTGTGGCTAGCGGCAAGAAGTCGCCTTTTCACCATCGCCCAAATATGTTCTGACGGAAATACCGACACATAAGTCAGACTACTACTGACGGAATAACCGTCAGAAGGTGGTACTCCTGACGGAAATACCGTCAAAAAAGTCAACGAAATGTTGACTATAACTGACGGAATAACCGTCAAAACTGGGCTACTCCTGACGGAATTTCCGTCACAATAGTCAAAAAGTTGTTTGACATATGTGACGGTTATTATGACGGAATAACCGTCAGTTATGCTGATCCTGACGGAAATACCGTCAGAGACAGTTTTCTGTGACCATTTGTAGTGACGGTTTAATCCTGACGGAATAACCGTCAGGAATGGCCATTCCTAACGGAAAACAGGCCGTAGTGACGGTTTTTTTCCGTCAGTTTTCCGCTTTTATTTTGTAGTGTGAGAGGGCACTTGAAAAAGAGTTTCCTCAGTGCACCAAGAGGATTTATGCACAACATTTATATTCCAACTTCAAACTGAAATGGGGAGGGCCTGCATTCTATGACCTGTTTTGGAGGGCAGCCAATGAAACCTCAACTCATGCATTTCACAAAGCAATTTAGGAGATAAATAAGTTGTCCAGGCCAGCTGCTGATTATTTGTTAAGTGTTGAGGACCAATGGTCAAAATCACAGTTTGATCCAGCCATTGCTTGTGACCATAACACCTTCAATTTTATGGAGTCATTCAATGCACTTATAAATGATTTAAGGGAGAAGCCTGTGATGACCTTTATGGAAGGAATAAAAACTGATTTCATGGCAAAGATGGCTGAAAGGATGGAAGTGACAGATGGTTTGCAAATGCATGAGCCAACACCTTATGCTATGAAGATATTGGAGTACAATATCCATGGGAGTAACCAGTGTATGGTTATTAAAGCAGGTGGTGGGGAGTTTGAGGTGCTTGAGGGTACTAAACCTCATCCAGTGGACATTCTTAAGGGCACATGCTTATGTGGGGGGTGGCAGATAACTGGAATCCCATGTAAGAATGCATGTAAGCCATTTTTGACAATAGGGAGCAACCAGTGAACTATGTGCATGGATTCTATAGGGGTCAATGTTGTAAGCTCACCTATGGAGAATATATGCATCCTTTACCTGATAAGGATGCATGGCCAACCTTCCAATTCTCTCAAGTTTTACCCCCTATTCCAGAGAGGAGCATATGAAGACCTGCAAGGGAAAGAAAGAGGAAACCAGACGAGCCCAAGAAAAAAGGTAAAAGATCAACAACAATCACATGCTCAATATGCAAAACTGTTGGACACAATGCAAGATCTTGTAAAGGAGGTCCAACAGCAAAACAGAGGAAGGCTAGTGGTGGTGGTGGCAGTCAGAATAAAAGGGTAAGGAAAGATGGAGCTTCAACAAGCAAGGGTTAAGTATGTTTCTGAAAAGACACTCATTTTTTGGCTAAGCTAGGTTGTTAACTAAGTCAGTTGCCATATTTTGTTGTAGTGATTAATCAGCTTATATTTTGTGCATTTGGTAAACTATTATGGGTATATTTTGTGTAGTTTCTTAACTGTGTTACAGCTTTTGGTGATTTATATATCACACATTCAACAACTTTTTGGTGATTTATAAATCACAGGAATAACATTTGTATAATTAACAGCAATGATCAATGCTAGCATTGCAAGTTTTAATCTTATTAATTGCATTTGATTCTATTACAATTGTTGCATATTACATAGTTTCTTATCCACTTCTTTGGTTCATCTTGACATATAACAGAAACATGTACATAACAATGGCTATTTTTATTCTAAATTGTAGTAGCTTTGACATATCATCCATTTTTGCCTTCAACAAATTAAGCATCTCAGCTTGTTCCTTCATATTCTTCGTCACTTCATGTAGATTATGCATTTGTTGTTTTTCTTCTTCCTCATATTGATTGTCTTCTACTATTTTAGCTCGGCACCATTGAAACCAACCACAATCATCATACTTGTAATATAGCTTCATTGGATTTGCTGCAGTAGGCCCCGAGGACCTTATGTTTGATCTTTTATTGCATCTTGGCATTGTTTGTTTTCTACTTGAATTCCTCTTGAATAAAAACTTGCATTAGATGTATAAGACATTATTGAGTTTCCTTATGTATTGATACTTGTTTTAATTGTAAATGAGGGAGATTTGGCTTTTAAAGCAACAGATTCCAATGGCTACATCAATATAGCAGTTATTTTTGTTCTGTTCTAGAAATTGGGTACATTAGGCAAAAGTTTGAAACACAGGGGTACCATGGGCAAAAAGTGTACAATTCAAATTAACTTTCCCACAAAAAGTGAAAACCTAACTGACGTTAAGAAAACTTAACAGCCGTTTGTCAATGGCCATTTGGGAAAGAAAAAGTCAAATTAATGGGTACCTTATGTACAAAGTTAATTTTAGTTAGTCATTCATTGCCACATCATCAAAATTTAACGGCCATTTAACACTGTTTCATTAGGGGGTACCATGGGCACAAGAATGGAACCCCAAGGGTATCATAGGCGGATTCTTAAAATTAGGGCTACCATGGAAAATTTGACAAAATTAAGGGGTACCATGAGAAATTTCTGTTAAATAAATATGGATTTAGGAATTAGATTATGAAGTGTTTGTGTAATAGATAACAAAAGAAAAAGGCGTCACAAGCTATAGGAGTAATGGCGTTATGACGGAAGTTGTCAAATGTTATTCTGGGAAAGAAAAAGGTGAACACAGGGGTACCATCTGTAGAAACTTAAAATTAGGGGTACCATGTGTAATCTATCAAAGTTCAAGGTTACGATGAGAAATTTCCAATATTATAATGATATAGTTAATTAAATTTTCTTTAAAAAGAGAGAGATATTTGTACCAATAAAACAACAAATGGGGTATTATTGTTTAATTGTTATTTTATTGCTACGCCATCAAACTTAACGTCCATTTAACAGCCTTTACATTAGGGGGTACCATGGGCAAAAAAATGGAACATCAAGAGTACCATAGGCAGATTCTTAAAATTAGGAGTAACATGAAAAATCTGACAAAATTAAGGGATACCACGGGAAATTTTCGTATCTCAATTATGATAAAATTTTTTTTGGAGAAAAACAACATACAAATATTAATGGAGAGTACTTGATCATATTATTAAATTTAAATATAACTATTAGATATAATGAGTAGTAATTGTTCGTATTCGGCATTCGGGATCTGGTTGGATGTCGAACTAAGTGGAAAAAAGATGGTGTAATTATGAGTATGTTATTTGTCCCACATTGAAAAACAATGCAGGTTTGATGAATATATATACTACGTATAAATAGTAGCATTGTCCCACATCAGATAAATAATCCAAGTTTGGTGAATATATTACTTATAAATAGTAGAATTATCCCACATCGAAAAGATTAGTATAAGGTGGGGTGATTATATGATTATAAATAAGAGTTAACCCACGTATATATTAATCTTTTATTTTTTTTGAAAGAGATATTTTAATAATATGTAAATAAATCATTAGACATAGAATCTATATATATATATATATATATATATATATAGAGAGAGAGAGAGAGAGAGAGATTGAATCATGTGAGGCACCCTTCTTAGGGTGAGGCGGCTGGACACCTTCTAAACCGTCAGATCTAATAACTATAGACGCACCAGATGCTGCCACGTGTCCCTATTTAATCATACACTCAAAGCAAATGCCAGCCAACAACTTCATTTACGACATTTCACTCTCTCTCTCTACTCTCTCTCTCCCTGTCTCTGTCTTTCACGCATTTACTCAACTCTCAACACTCAACAACTACCGTTTTTCGATTAACTTCGTTCATCATCGTCTGAATCACACGCAGTTCGTCATCTGATATTTTGATCGCGATCGTCATCATCATCATCATCTCTGTTCGGTCGTCCTTTTTCGGATCTAGGTATGTGATATTGTCGTTCGTATCACTATTTTTCTTCATTTTCGATCAATTATTGTAGATCTGCTATTTTCAGAAGCTTTTCAATCTACTATTTTTTTCAATAATGTATAACTAAATCATTTTCATTATAATGCAGGTTTTAATCATCCTCGAAGAATTATCCGATCAGTACGAACGCAACAAAATCAATTTCGGAGCATTTTCGATCTACTATTTGTATGTCCTGTTCGCTCTCTTCAATACTTACTTCGTCAATTTTTGTTTATTAGGTTTTTCTCATTGTTCATTGCTTAATATGTTTCGTTTTTGTTAATATTGTGCTTTTTTGTTGTTGTTGTTGTGGTGCTCTGTTGATTCTGCAATGGCGACATAGTTCTGTGTTTGTGTATCATGAAACTTGGAGGCGATATTGTGAATATTGGTCTGATGTGTTGTTAAACCTGAGTTAATTTTGTGAATTTTGGAGTCGTTTTTGTGAATCTGGTGGAATATTTTGTGAAACGGTGGAATATTTTGTGAATCATTCTCATTATAATGCAGGAAGTTAAACCTGTGTTTGTGTATCATGAAACTTGGAGGTGATATTGTGAATATTGGACTGATGTGTCGTTGTTAAACCCGAGTTAATTTTGTGAATCTTGGAGTCGTTTTTGTGAATCTGGTGGAATATTTTGTGAATCTGGTGGAATATTTTGCGAATCATTCTCATTATAATGCAGGAAGTCAAACCTGCCTCATGATTGTCATCTTTTTATGATGAGTTTATGTGAATGCTTGTCTGAAGCATAGACCTTATCTTGCGAAACCTATAGACCACTTTGTCCATAGTTGGTCATTTGTAAAACTTCATCTGAATGCTTTACCTTGTTTTGATATGGCTTTTAATCCTACTTATCTGGAATGTACTTATACGAAACATGACATTTTGTGTATGTGTATGAAATGTATTACTTATTATGTTTTAGTTATTTTCATTTATTTTTGTAAAGAACTGTTTTAGTTATTTATATGCCTAGGTCAATTGCTCTGTCTGCAGTATACGTTGCCAACTATGGACACTTGGTGTACGAGTCGGGTAGTCGATATCTTTGAAGAGGCAGAGTTTGAGCTCATTACATGGATATGCTATCTTCGGACAGACTTGCCGATCGTAGGGACTATTATCGGTCATTTGAAATATAGTTTAGTAGCTACATTCCCCTATCACGCAAGGGTACACTTTTAAGTCTTACAAATGTGTTCTTAAGGTATTACTATGCTCAAACTCTGCCTCATCTGTACAATTCCTTGGGTTGTATTAAAACGGAATTTTAGGTTACCTTTCTTTCCATGTACTAGTAGAAAGAATATGTATCATAGATGAAGATGATAACGATGAAGATCGATCCCTACAAACAAGCCTTTCTCACGACCTATATTTTTCGCCATATCCCGACATTTGTGTTGCTCATTTAGCCCGGCCTTCTAGTTGTGGATTGTTTCCTGGCTAAATGAGCAACACCAAATTGTGGGATATGGCAGAACATATATGCAATGAGAAAGACTTGTTTTGGAGGGATCGATTATCTTCATCGTCCTCATCTTCATCTTTGATATATTTGCTTTCTTGTACATCTAAAGAAAGCTTGCCTACAATGCCCTTATAATACAACACAAGGAATTGCATGTAAGCAGCTGAATATGAGGACAGAATACCTTATGAACACATTGTAGGACTTAAAGTTGTACCCTTGCGTGTTAGGGATGTAGCTACTAAATTATATTTCAAATGAACCTATTATGTTTAGTTGTCGGTCGGTGTACTTACGTCTATCACCGTTAGTATTTAATCTTACGTTTGTATACTTGCTAAGGCACCCTTGTATAAATATGTAATCAGTAGTTTTCTATTTTGGATGTTGTATCAACATAATGTATGAATACTATGTTCTATTAATCAAGTTTATTTTCCTTTTATTTTGTCAATTCTCGAGCATCTATCTTTCATAATAACTTCGAATACAACTTTCATAATAATTTAGCTGGCATGCACTTGATGAGATTCTGTTCATTGTCTCTCTATCTTTGTAATGTTGATTCATAATTACGTGAATCGTATACTTGATTTTGTGAATCTTGGAGTAGTTGTTGTGAAACCTAGATCTGCCATTGTGAAACTTATTCATTTAGTTACTAACCTACTATGCGTTCCTATTATTATTTTTAGTGAATTATGGAGTCTTGGTGCAAAGGGTGTGTCGTTAATGCTTTTGAAGAAGACGAATCGTCATTTCGTGCAGCTTATGTCTGTCAAAAACAAAACGCAATCAGTTTGTCTTTTAAGGAAGCAGATTTGGCAGAAGTTAAATTATCTTCCCCTCGCTATCACTCACAACATTCTGTTTTCAATATTCAAGGAGTTATGCATAATATATTTTCTAAACTTGATGCCTTTGAAGACAAGGCAAATATGGCTATTGTGTGTCGGAATTGGTCTCGATTATTTCTTATTCATCCCAATGCTCGGTGTAACCGCCGCATATTGGCTTTCTCTTGAAATCAACCATGTGGAGGGTATTCTAATTATTCATAGGGGTGCTAACCTAATATTCCAAACGTGCAAATGTTTTTGATCGATAATATGTCAGCTAAATTCATCCTTCATTTTCACCAATATAACCATCCAAGTGCCATGAACCTTCTGAATGCTATTGATCGCGCTACAATTTATGAGAACTTACGTTCTTTACCTCCAGTGATGTCTACTGAACGAGCCACTGCAATTGCTATTCTTTGTCAACTTATTACGCAATTGTATAGACGCATATTCTATTGATTTACCTTCTATTATGGACCTATAGCCTACATTTGTATCCCTTTTCCTAAAATACTATCTTTGTAATTTTCGGCATTGAACTTGCTATCTTGTTTGCCGTGTTCTATTGTCGATAGTTTATAAATATAATGTATGACTACTATGTTTTATTAATGAAGTTTGCTTTGTGTTCTTTGTTTTTTGTGAATCCTTGCGTTCCCTATTGTTTCATAATAACTTCAAATGACAATTTCAATAATAACTTCAATAATAACTTCATGCCCCGTTGACATTTCCGGCCCCCTACTGTTAACCCCGTCCCCCAAAAAGGGTTCACCCGTCCCCTCCTAGGGTGTCTTTTGGTATTGGCGTTGGTCGAATGACTATGTACAAGGGAAAGGGTTTAGGGTTGGATTAGGCGGATCCGCGGTAGCGGATCCACCTAATCCAACCCTAAACCCTTTCCCGTCCCGTTTTAGGACACCCGGCCCCTACTGTTAACCCCGTCCCCCAAAAAAGGGTACACCCGTCCCCTCCTAGGGTGTCTTTTGGTCTTGGCGTTGGTCGAATGACTATGTACAAAGGAAAGGGTTTAGGGTTGGATTAGGCGGATCCGCGGTAGCGGATCCGCCTAACCCAACCCTAAACCCTTTCCCGTCCCGTTTTAGGACACCCGGCCCCCATCGTTAACCCCGTCCCCAAAAAGGGTTCACCCGTCCCCTCCTAGGGTGTCTTTTGGTCTTGTCGTTGGTCGAATGACTATGTACAAAGGAAAGGGTTTAGGGTTGGATTAGGCGGTTCCGCGGTAGCGGATCCGCCTAATCCAACCCTAAACCCTTTCCCGTCCCGTTTTAGGACACGGGCCCCTCGTTAACCCCGTCCCCCCAAAAAAGGGTTCACCCGTCCCCTCCTAGGGTGTCTTTTGGGCTTGGCGTTGGTCGAATGACTATGTACAAGGGAAAGGGTTTAGGGTTGGATTAGGCGGATCCGCGGTAGCGGATCCGCCTAATCCAACCCTAAACCCTTTCTCGTCCCGATTTTTAGGACACCGGCCCCTATCGTTAACCCCGTCCCCCAAAAAGGGTTCACCCGTCCCCTCCTAGGGTGTCTTTTGGTCTTGGCGTTGGTCGAATGACTATGTACAAGGGAAAGGGTTTAGGGTTGGATTAGGCGGATCCGCGGTAGCGTATCCGCCTAATCCAACCCTAAACCCTTTCCTGTCCCGTTTTAGGACACCCGGCCCCTACTGTTAACCCCGTCCCCCAAAAAAGGGTTCACCCGTCCCCTCCTAGGGTGTCTTTTGGTCTTGGCGTTGGTCGAATGACTATGTACAAGGGAAAGGGTTTAGGGTTGGATTAGGCGGATCCGCCTAATCCAACCCTAAACCCTTTCCCGTCCCGTTTTAGGACACCCGTCCCTCATCCGTTAACCCCGTCCCCCAAAAAGGGTTCACCCGTCCCCTCCTAGGGTGTCTTTTGGTCTTGGCGTTGGTCGAATGACTATGTACAAGGGAAAGGGTTTAGGGTTGGATTAGGCGGATCCGCGGTAGCGGATCCGCCTAATCCAACCCTAAACCCTTTCCCGTCCCGGTTTAGGACACCCGGCCCCCTACTGTTAACCCCGTCCCCCAAAAAAGGGTTCACCCGTCCCCTCCTAGGGTGTCTTTTGGTCTTGGCGTTGGATCAAGAACAGTTTCAGACTATAAATCATATAGCTTATTTTTGAATCCTATAGCTTATTTTGTGAGACTGGGGGTTTATTTTGTGCATCTCGGGTCTTATCCCCGGATTCGAGACTATATAAATTTTATGCCTTATTTTGTGAATCATAGAGGTTAATTTGTGGCGGGAGTTATTTTGTGAATCTCAGGTCTTATCCTCACATTCAGACTATATAAATCTTATGTCTTATTGAAAAGAATCCTTGAGGTTAGTTCGTGAAACTGGAGAGTTATTTTGTGAAGCTCAGGTCCTATCCCCCCCAAAATAGACTATATAAATATTAGTTCTTATTTTTGTGTATCCTTTCAGCTTATTTTGTGACGCTAAAGATGATTATTGTGATACGAGCTACAAGATGAAGCGACCATCACAAAGCGGTTGTTGAGCAAGCCGCCGCTCCTCCACCAAAGAAAAAGACAGAGGGTGCGTATAGAGGGACCGCCTACGGTGAGGACTCGAATGTCGCCAAAAGGGTTGTACAACTTTCTGAAAGATACGAAAAATCCACCGAGTGATCAATGATTCAAGCTATAAAAGACATGGGCTTTGGCGGTCTGTTAATGATTGAAACAGACAAGGTTCCCGGGGACCTTGCTTATTGGCTAGTGTCAAATTACAACCCAGCAAAGGGATGGTTATTTGACAAAAAACTCCCTGTATTAGAGGAGGACATCCATCTTTGCATGAGCATTCCAATGGGTTCAGACTCGTTGAGGAAGCGTCACATGTGGATAAGTGTCCCGCTTATTTAGCTACGTTGGAAAACTTCCGAAAGCAATATCCACACAAATATATCGATGATCACCACGTCTTGAACAAATTATCCATGCAGAAAGATGGTGGAGATGACTTTAAACGAAATTTCATCGTTTACATATTCTCGTCTCTGTTGGGTGGTGTGCAAGGGAATCGCGCAAGTTTGAGGATTTTAAAAAGTTTAGGTGATACTTCATCGATTCCGAATTCAATTGGTGCAATTTCATCAAATGAAGTTGGTGACCAAGTTGAGTCTTGGCAAAAGGAGGAGTGGAGAGATGTCAAACGCTTGAAAGGAGATATTTTTTTTGGTGGACCCATTATGGTGCTCGTGTACATTTACTTGGACCGTTTCGTCTACAAATCAAGATTGGTCGTAAGAAAGTTTCCAACTTGTTGTAATTGGACGAAAGAAAAAATTGCAAAAAGAATTAAACAGGAGTTGAAGGCAAAAAAGGTTTCGGTCAAGGTTCTGTGGAGCCTCCCCTTGTCATGAGCTACCACACACTCGCACCCGCACCTCAGCCACCGGTCACAAAGCTTGAGCATGTTCAGTCCAAATCAACCATTGAAGAAGGCAAACCAGATATAGGGTCTGACATTCCACATTGCGGTGACAAGGAAACTGATGGCCTTAGTGACAGTAAGTGTGAGATTGTTCACAAACTTTCTGACGCCGCAAAGGTAGCGGCTGCAGCTTTCGCTAGGTACATATCTCTTGCTATTCAAGCTACGAACAAGCTACCTTCCTCAGCAGCGGTCTCTACTATGGTGGCAGCTGTTAATGGTATTGCGGACGGGTATATTTCATCCCAACAGGATGAGTTTGATGAGAATGTTGGGGATGAAGAAAATGCCGATGGGAATAAGGAGGAAAATATAGAGATGGGTAATAATGAGGATGCTAATAAGGATGAGGACGGTGAACTGAATTTGGACAACGTGGTCAATAATATCGTTGGAAACACGTTATCCATTTCAGCGAATGTTGTGGAGAATGATCACGTTGTTAATGACGATGTGGACAGGATGGGTGGATGGTCCGACGCTGATTTACCTGCGGCATTGGAAATTATGGATGACACTTTTGTACCGATTCGTGCACCAGATCCCAAAGTGACAAGCAAACCCATTCGGAAACGTCGTAAACCAAGATTGCCAACCCCATCAGATTGCCCACGGTGGAGGCTGCTAGCAGACGACGATCATTTTTTGTCTTCTGAAGAAGACAGGTCTATTGATCCTCAGTCCCAGCCAACACCAACACCAGTTGTCGAACTAGCCGAAACCCCAATTGTTATTGATTTACCTGATACTCCAATGATTCCAGTCGTCCGTCCACCATCTCCGAAACTGTGTGTGGAAGAATCTGAGCAATTGCCTGAAAAACCATTGGTCACTCACCTGTACATTCGTCGTCGTCATGGAAACCGTTTGTCAGGTGATGAAACCACCGGTCCGTGCCAGAAAGCAGACGAAGAGGGACCGGGTGAGGAAAGCATACAAGGTGAGGAACGAATAGTTCAGTGTCAGAGGGAAGAGGATGAGGGAACCAGATTTCCTACATTATCGGTACCATCAGTTTCTGATCATGTTGATGTCACTAATGTTGATGTCAATAATGTTGATGTCAATACTCCTGCTATTGTGCGTCCTAGAAGAGAGATAATTCCAGCTGCTGCCTATCGATCTCCGTATCTCCAAAGAAACATCAGTGTTATTACTGCTTTTAATAGGGAGGAGAAAATACTGTTGGATTTCGGGCTTTGCTCAACAAAGAGAACAAAGGTATTTGACTATGACCTTGTTTTGTAAATCTCAGGTCTCATTTTGTGAATCAGACAATTTATAAATCGTAGGGCTTATATTGTGAATCCAATAGACTGTTTTGCGAATCTGACGGCTTGTTTTGCGAATCTGATTGTTTTGATTGTTGAGTGCAGTGATATTCTTTTTCAAAGTAACACTCAGAGATTGACAAGGAGCATGTTGAGGACTATACCTGAAGGTGATCGAGTATGTTCTGAAGCTGTAAATATTTGGTGTGAGATCCTAAACAGTAATGAGAAGTTGAAATCACCGGATTCTCCTGTTCGTTTATTTGTTCCATACTCCAATGACGGTGTTAGTTCCCCCGGGTTGTCGGAAAATATTGATGTTTCTTGATTCAATTAGTAAGTTTTGGTTTGATGTTATTATGTTTTGTGAAACCTATTTTCATCTTTATGTTCTTCTTTTCATTTCATCTTGTCTTGTTTTCAGATTTGCACTCCAATCATGTCTACATCATGCCCACCGTTCTTCTTTTGTTTCGACCTTCGATGGAATAAATTGACAGTCATACACCCTATGAATGGAGTAGATGTTAACTATTCTGATTATGTGCAACCTACGGTGCGTCTTTTCCTCCATTTCTGGTTATGCAAAGCTGTGAATTCACGATCAAAGTGTTTGACAAGCATGTAACACATCCACATAATTAAGTGCTAATTTAGGTTGTGTCTGTGCAGAAAGACAGGCTCATTAATTGGGTTTCACCAAGATTCGCAGCAGTGGCTGACATGATGCCTGAGTTGTTTATCCCTCCTTCAATTTTGAAGTCTGGTGAAATGGATACCGGCGTCTATTTGTTTCACCTGTTGGAGCATTACAAAGGGAACAAAACTGACTGTCCTTTAATTATAACTTCTGTAAGATACCTTTACTTAACCTTGTGAACCTGAGAGTTAGATTTGTCAGACCTGGAGTTAATTTCGAAACTCGGGGCCGTTACGTGAACTTTGGAATAATTATAAGGACTTTTTGTTTTGCATTTATAGGTAAGTCAACTGAAACGCTATGCATTGAAGTTATGCCTTCGAATTATGACCTCCGGTGACAACATGTTGAAAGCTACTGTCGAACGAAGTGCAGAAGAGTGGAATTGTGTGCCTATGTATGACCCATTCCCTTATTAATCATGTTTTGTGAATCTTAGATGTTATTATTGGTTTTATCTGTTGTTCTTAATTTCTGAATCGTGGGTCTTATTATGTGAATCAAAGATCTTGATTTGTGAATCACAGATCTTAAGCTGTCTTATTAATATTTGTCGGGGCTACCGCGTCTACCTTATTCTGAAGACGACCTTGTGAAGTTTATTTGGCACCGCAAAGGAAGAGATGTCATACAGTAAGTATTTTTCCCCTTTACTTTTATTTTTTTGTGCTTTTCCCTTGCCCCTTTACTTTAATTTTTATTTTTATTTTGGATAATTCTAGTAATGTTTCTTAATGTGCCTTACTACAGCGAGGCTATGGTGTGTACTTAGTGGATGGAAGTCACACGATCGGCTTTATCTACGCTTAGACCGCGTCAGTGGGTTATGGATCAAGTAAGTAGACTACTATCAGCGTTCATTTCATTGTATTATCTGTAATCTTTTGTTTCATTCCTAATATTGTTTTTTTAGGTGATTGATATGTTTGGGATTAAGACGACACTTCATCGACCAGATCTTCTGTACTTGCCATCGACTGTCATCGTGGTTAGCTTTGAACTTGTTTTAATATTCAAGTATCTTGATTATCCCAAATTGATATGGTTTGTAAAATCACCTTTTGTGGTATGTAGAACTGTACAAAGAAGAAAAACCCTTGTATTTGGAATCAATACATCAGTGGGACATACAAACCGGTGAATGGTGCCACAATCCGAAAGGTCTGGTCCCTCCACAATATTTTTTTTATTATTTTTTTTTTTTTTTTTTTTTTGTGGTGGACATGTAGGGCTGTAAATTGGAGACTAATCTTTATTATATCAGGTTTTTATACCGCTGATCAAAGACAAACATTGGTGGGCTTGTATATGCGATATGGAGAGTAAAACGAATTACATCCTCAACTCAAGCAACAGCGTACAGTCTTATGATGTACATAATACAACCATAGACATGGTATTAATTATTTGCCTAATCTAACCCTTGACAGTTTGTGAATCAGAGTATATAAAACATTTTTAGTGTATAATCAGTATTAACTTGAAACATTTTCAGGTGGCCAAATTATCTCCTATTTTGGCAAGTAGTTCCCCGTCATATTATCCCATGCGATTTCTGTACTCTCACAGGGTTATAACTCTCAAAGTTCCTCAACAATCAAATAAGTAAGTTATTCCCTAATGTGTCTGCTTTACGGAAATTAAATATTGTTTACTAAACAGTTGAACACTATACTACATTCAGTTTTGATTGTGGAGCTCACGTGTTGAGGTATTTGAGTATGTTGGACTGTGAGCTCGGTGATTGGCAGAATCCAGACAATTATCAGGTAAGAAACAAGTTGAACAAAGATACGTACATGAAATCTGTATTTGAAATCGTGTTGTTCATTAATTTCAACTATAATTTCTTACAATTGCAGAGAATGCCGATTTTCAAAGTCTCAGTAATGATGCAACTACTTTCATGGGATGCAAATACTAGAACGGTACAGTCCCGGTTCTTTAATAACTTTTGCATATCAAATCCCCATTCATTCATAGTATCCGCGATATTTTGAATAGTAGCGAGCCATGCTTGTCCGTGTATATATTTTGAAATATTGTATGTGTTTTCTGATATAGGAGTATAAGTAGCAAGATGTGCTTGTCTATGGTGGTGATATGATGTGAAGCAGGGAGATCGTTCTTGGTGTATGCTTCTCACGGTTGGGAATTTATTCTTCATGATTGTCTTTGTGAGCGTGTAGTAGAAACGGGACAGCATTTATTCTTTTTCTTTGTGAGTTTTGGGTGTTATGCAAAGTGTATACTTACTTATCTCTCGGTTGGTTCGTCGGAGGCATTTGTCCCTTATGCGTGGGATTTAACTTGTGGTGGATACAATCAAGTATTATGTTAGTATAGTATTAGATGGTATATGCAGGATCTATCAAGTATTCTAGTGAATATGTTATTAGTCATTTAGTTGGGTGCTAATCTGCTTATTTAGTAGATCTCCGTTTGTAATAGTTGACTTTAATCAATGGAATTGATTAGTCGCTTGAAGTTGTGAAATTTAACGTGGATGATTTATAAAGCGTCTGATTCGCAAAATTAGACCTGAGATTCACAAAAGAATGTCTGAGATTCAAAAAAAAAAAAGGACGATATTCACAAAAAGATGGATTCACAAAACAAGTCGATAAAATGAGACCTGAGATTTACAAAAGAATAAGAATGTCTGAGATTCAAAAAAAAAGACGATATTCACAAAAGATGGATTCACAAAACAAGTCGATTCACAATATTAGACCTCGGATTTATATATTGTCATTCACACGGTAAGATTCATGAAATAATATTTAAATTGTGTCGTTCACAAAATAAGACCGTTTAGCCAGTTGACCGTTCCTTTCTAATAAGATTACGAATCTTCCTAATAATCGCGAAAATTAGACCCAGGATTCACAAATTAATACCAACAAATAAGATTTCCAGGTCTTTTGTACATATTAAGATTTAAGATTCATAAAAAAACCTCTTACATTCACAAAAGAATCTCTCAGATTCACAAAAATAAGATAAACCGTCATTTACATATTTCTAAACATTTCATCTGTGTTAATTATTTACCACACATACACATTTCTAGACATTTCTACACATCGTGGCAAGTGCCATGAATGTTGTTATTTACAACGTTTCACACAAAACATTCATTCATTCTCTTTATTTAAAACGTTTCACACCAAACACATTTCAACTCTATCCATTGCATCTGATGCATCTCTTTGTTTCATCAATCGGTTTGTTTCTATATAAATAGGTTTTGTTTCACATCTCTTTGTTTAATTCTCTTTAGTTACTCACATCTCTTTGTTTCACATCTATTTATTTAACCCTCCATACCCGTCTATCCCGAAACTTCAAACTTAATCCATAGTGAATTCCCTCTAAAACCATTATGTCTTCTAATAATTCATCTGATGCATCGTATGAATCTGATGGCTATGAATCTGATGGCTATGAATCTGATGCATCCTTTGATTCAGTAGAAAGTTTCGGACGCCATTCCGAAATATCGTACGTCAAACCTGTGATGTGCATTCTTTATAATTTGCCAAGCACAAGAGATGGGTTTGGAAAGGAAACTCTCTCATATGATCTTGACAGATTAGTAGAAATTATTCGGAGTCTTTGGATTAAATTTAGTTCAAGCTATCCACCGGCTATTACCGACAATGGGTCGTTCAAGGGACATGCAATGATCGAGTTTGGAGGGGGAGATGAGCGCAATTGCTTCCTTCAAGCGCGCAAACCGGAGCGCTTTTTCTAATAATGAAGCTTCGAGGTGGTGGTTTGAAAACGTTAAACCTCCGTCAGGACCATATTTATGGGTTGCTAATAGAGATGATTTGGGACTGGTCACATATTTGTATGCGAAGGGGCCTTCCTTTGAGTTCGGGACAATTCCGCTTGCATGGGAGAACGACCCGGTGGATTGGGTTGAAGGTGATAATGATGTTTTTCGGTGATATTCGTTTTGAAATCCGCAACTACTTTCCGGATTATTAATTTGTATCTTTGTACTTTTTATAATGTTGGTTATATTTTATTAACTTCAAAGATGGTGATTGGGTTGAAGGTGATAATGATCATTTTACTTTTATTCTATGTATTCATATCCTATGTATTCAATTAGAAAAAGGTCATGACGAGTTGCGGATTTCAAAACAATCCGAAAAGGTAATATGAGGCACTTACAGAATAGAAGATGTACTTAGGCATTTTCTATTTAGAGTCCCTATCTTGTTTGAAAGTAATAAATGTGATTAAAAAACTAGATAATATAGTAGCTCTTAGTGTTTTACTTTAGACTCCCTATCTTGTTTGAAGGCTTCAGACCGGTCTTATATGACCATTTTTATGAACAGATGTGACAATTTTATAAAAATATTACCATTTAAAATTTGTCACATTTGACTATAAAAATGGGTCACATAAAATCCGTCTGAAATTATCCAACAAAATAGACCGTTTGAAATGAGAATTTGTCCATTTTAAATCGTTGTGATATGGTCTCACAAGAAAGCGCGCTTGAGAATTGGTTTTCTTGCCAAAAATAAGATTTCCGGTCTTTTGTACATATTAAGATTTAAGATTCATAAAAAAACCTCTTACATTCACAAAAGAATCTCTCAGATTCACAAAAATAAGATAAACAAATAAATATGTTGCCAAACTAAAAGACTGCTCCTTTCAAAATTGTCAGTGTCTTCTTCAATCATCATATCTATTTCTCAAGGAAAGAAGACTCTTTCCTTCATTCTTCATCCTCATCCCCTTCCTCTTCTACTTCTTCGTCCGCTAGCTCTCCCTACGTAAAAGACAGAGCTGGAATTAGAAAGATGTTTTACAAACATTAGATGTACAATAATAAAAGTGAGGATCATGCAAAATTGGGTGACACGACGTGAATCACATTCATATAAGCCAACTGTTGTCATTTATGTTACAAAGTGAGGAATTATATCAGGTTACTACATACAATCAGTCTCATTTCTGTGATTCACAAATAAAGATATGTGATTCACATAACAAGACCCAGGATTCACAAATTAAGACCTGGGATTCACAAAGCAACCTCTGGGATTCTCAAAGTAAGATAAACAGATAAATGAAATACTTGATTAATATCAGATGTAGTTGCGTAGATGAATACAAACCTGATTCACTGGAGGAAGGTCTGCAAAATCATATGGACAATTCCTTTTGTCGTGGTTGCCCTTGCGCTTACAGTTAGCACACAACCTTTTTGCTTTTTCCGCCTTCTTGATTGCCTTATTTTTCTTGCTCACCAACCGTTTACCACAGCCTTTGTTCCTAGACACATTAGGCGGTAAGATGTTGGTTTCTTCCGGAACCTTGCAGCCCAAAGAGAAGCTCAATCTGTTGTTGTTTTGTCAACGGTTGAGTGTTTCCCTCTAGTTTTGTCATGAATTCCTTGATTAACTTGGCAAACTCTCTCACATCCGACTCTTCTTTCCTTTTGAGCATACCAACAGATTACTGAATCTCGGACCACACCACAGACATTCCAATCTGTTTTGTACTTGGTATTGTTGTATTTCTCTAAATGATTCCCATTCCAATCATAAACGTCACTTTTGAGTGCATTCTTGCTCCACCTTTGCAAAATATATTTATCAGGTATGTCCTTAAACTTTCCCGAACAAACCCAAATGATGTGACTGCATAAAATACCTCTCCTTTCAAACAGTTTACATGTGCACCTTACATCATTCGTGCTTCTACCGCACTCAATCGCAAATTTTAGTCCTTTCTTTGCATCCTCAACTAACGACACTTCAAAGTTCGTCACGGGATCTCGGCGGAGTGTATCCAACCAAACTGCAGGTATTTATTGAAAGCTTCACCTGGTTTTGGAACTCATAGAACATCGCATGGGTATAGCTTCTCACTGCTTGTGTCTCCCATTTTGACCCATACAGTGTTTCAGGGATTGAATTCGCATTCTCCTCTTCACGGAGCTTCAGCAGGTGCATTTGGTGGTCAGTGGCGCTTTCATAGCGCACCAAAAACTCAGTTAATGTCCCGTATTTGTTTTCAAACCGCTTAAAGAAACTATTAGCACTCTCTGACCTTTGTGTAGTTCGTAGTAAACCGTCCATTGGCACATTTCTGAAATAAGCGGGTATCCATGTGTGTCTATCAGCGAACTTCCCATTCAACCACGTATTGTCTTCCAAGGAGAAATCGTTCATGACTTTAAGCCACTTCTCTTCAAATTCCCCGGGCTCCAGGTCATCGTCCCATACAACACCGTTCAGACGGGTTAAAAAGTTGGTATCTCTACAAATTTTACTCCCAACCTTGTCGGTTATTTTCTTCATGATGTGCCACATGCAAAACCGATGTTTATTTGTTTTGAACTTAGTGCAATGAACAAAATCAAATTATCGACCGTCACCATCATTTTATAATAACTAAATTCACGCAGTTTCACATAACAAAGTCATACGATGCACTATTATGTAAATCTCAAGTCTTATCCTCAGATTCGGACTATACATCATATAGCTTATTTTGTGAATCCTATAGCTTATTTTGTAAATCTGGGGGGTTATTTTGTGAATCTCATGTCTTAACCTCGGATTCAGACTATATAAATTTTGTGCCTTATTCGCGATATAAGTACGTGAAACATATTTTTACCCCAGTTTCACAAATTCATGATCTAGTTTCGCATAATAAGCACTACGATTCACATAAACAAAAAACCAAACAAATTATTACAACCATCATATTTTCCAGTGCCAACTAGAATCAACAAAACAAATGTAGGATTCACAATTTAATATGAAGTTTCACAAGTTAATAGGCACGATTTGCAAAGTTCGAAACATACACAGGCGCTTTAATTATTCCCGGTCTTCGTCGGTGATTATGTAGTTGGGCTCTTTCCCACCCATAGCTGCTTTAAATCGGTCAAATACCCACATGAATGACTCATCGTTTTCATGTTCTATAAGCGCACATGCAAATGTGATTGACCTTTTATGATGGTCAATGCCCGTGAAAGGCGTGAACGTCATGTTGTACTTGTTTGTACCATAAGTTGGGTCGTATGAAACTCCATCCCTAAACAGAGCATACGCTCTTTGCATCTCACAATTCGTCCAGAAAATCCTTGTCAATGCATTCTTGGAATCTTTTTCATAAAAAAAGTGGAGCCCTTTTGTTTCAGCTAGGGTGTCTAAGCGTGATTTGAACATTTCCCCATCATGACTGTTCATTAGACACTTCATTTCCCTATGAAAATTTTTGAATTGCTTGGTTGTTGCCCGACATTTTGAAAACCACCCAATTGTTGAGTGCATAGTTGGTGTGTTAAGCTAGGACCAACATTTGCTTTTGAATTCTTGACAATCATTTGCATATGAAATTCATTGATATTTTCAGCAAGTTTCTCAAATTCCTTATTTTTCACAACATCAAGCGGGTGATTGTGACCCTCAATAAACACGTCAACCATGTACTTGTTCTCATGGAACTTGAACTTTATCATTCTTTGGACAGCCCCACCTTCTAATCTTTGTTATTCTTGTGGTTGACCCTTTGTTGGAACTCTCTGCCTCTCCTCCACCTTTTTTCACCCTACGTTTAGCAGTTGGTTTGTTCGGTTTGCTCTTTGTACTACCTATTTCTGTTATTTCTGATGCAACGGATTCATCCGCCTTTTCTGCAACACCAGTTAGGGGGCGGTCGTCTTTTCTTCTTATTACAGCCTTCCCGATTGCAAACCATGCACTTTGTTCTGATAATATCATCACGAAACCTTTTGCTTGAAGATTTCCTTGATTTAAACCCACAAGCAACGGCGTACGTTTCATAAAACAAGATCGCGAGTCTAAGTCAATAAATGTTTTCCCAATCCTGGTGTAAACTTTTCATCAATCCTATTTATCCATTGTTGGCTGCCACTCGGTGTGTAAGTTATAAGAGTAGTAGGTGTGGAAATAGTTGGTACTGTAGGGCTTGTTAACACAGTAGAGGTAGAAGCTTCACCGCAATTAACATTGGAATCAACAACTGAAAATTGTAGATTCACAAAATAAGCCAAAAGTGCAAGATAGGAGATTAACAAATAAAGTTCCACAATATTCGCATATAAGGTTCATAATCTATGCCACAAACCAAGTTTCAGGATCTTATAGTCTATATTTCAATAGATAACCTACTAGATTCAAATAATTAGCTCTTATATTTACAAAATAAGCACTCTGATTCACAAAATAGACAATGTTAAACAATCTCTGCCACAAACCAAGCTTCATAATCTTATAGTCTATATTCACTAAATAACCTATCAAATTCACATAATTAGCTCTTATATTCACAAAATAAGCTATCTGATTCACAAAATAAGGAGAATAGCAAAACAATCTCAAAAAAATAACATCTCAAATTCATAAAAGATTGATGTTTCTTCGGTTCAATTAGTAAGTTTTGCCAAAAAGAGCAACATAGGAGATTCACAAATCAAGTTTCACAATATTAGCATCTAAGTTCCTCTGTCACAAACCAAGTTTCGGGATATTAGTCTATATTTTTCAAACTAACCTCTCAGATGCACAAAATTAGCTCCTAGATTCGCAAATAAACTTCTCAGATTCACAAAACCAGACCAAAATAACGTCTCAAATTCATAAAATAGGGACAAAACAGAATACCTGTTGCACTAGCACTCTTATCGAGTCATTTGTAGTATCGGGAGTTAGACGCAACATTAGCAGGAACACTATAATAAGTAGGACGAAATTGATAAATTTTGATCAAATTCAGGATATTATAGCATACATTCACGAAATAACTTATCAGATTTACAAAATTCACTCTTAGATTCACAAAATAACCTCACATATTCACAAAATCAGGATAATAGCGAAAAAAAAGGAGATTACCTGTTTCAACAGCAATATTATCACCAGTTACTGTAATGTCTGTAATCTCCATTGAAATTGAAGCTGCAACGTCAATTTGAGCCTTATTAGCTCTTATATTAACAAATACAGTTTCACGATAATAATGTTTCAAATTAACAAAATAGTAGGAACACCATAATAAGTATGAATACAAGGACAACCATAGATAAGAAAGCATGCAATATTACTGATACAAGACAATTAAAGCATTCAATGGTGCGGACTTGTGCAAACTTTTCAGAATTTGTTATCTTATTTAGTTTTAATCTCACCCAGGTTGTATATATTAGTTATTTAAGTTTCACAAAATAACCTTCTAGTTTCACAAACTAGGGTCCAAGATTCACTAACTATAGGCTGAGATTCAGAAAATAAGGCCCAAGATTCAGAAAATAAGGCCCAAGATTCAGAAAATAAGGCCCAAGATTCACAAACTAGGGTCTGAGGTTCACAAACTAGGGTCCAAGATTCACAAACTAGGGTCCAAGATTCACTAACTATAAGAAATAAATAAATTGCATCGAATAACGTTTAACAACAGAGATTCAGAAAATAAGGCCCAAGATTCACTAACTATAGGTTGAGATTCACCAAATAAAATCCGAGATTCACTAAATAAAGTATCAGATTATTAGTTCAAATAATTAAAAAAAAAAAAAAAAATGGGTGAAGATTATGAATTCACTTTTAAGAAAAGGTCAGGTTGTATGTATCTAGATATTTTGTTGATTTGTTAAAAACACTTCCATTCCCAAGAAAAGGACATTGAACAATCAGAAAGCATTCAATCAAACAATTTAATATATGGGTAATGCGAACGAGGCAATGTTGTGAGTTGTGCCAAATACCAGGCCTATAAATTTCTAATTTCTAAAACATAATAGTATATCCTAATAACCTCTCTTCTCTCTTCTGTAACACATTTCAAAAATCCCTATTGCACACAATGTCTCATTTATTTGTATTTCCCTATACTTGTGTTTTGGCGAATGTTCCAGGTTATATGAATCAAAACGGGAAGTATGTTTGTCCTGACCTCTCTAAATTGGCAGATTGTTTAATGAGCCAAGGTTATGAGATAGAGTCTTTGGTGCTGTTATCTGCAGCGGACTTGTCATTTTATGGGATTAGTACTAATTCAATTTGGCACAAATGACAATGGCTGCAAACAGCTTTTAAGTTGCGGGGAGAAGTTCGAGCAATTTGGGCGTACTAGATCCGAATGGTGGCTACCTATTCCCGAGTTCGGGGCCCTTTCTATGGGTAGCATCAAGGATTGATTCACACTATTTTAACTACACTCCAGTATGTAGAAGAGTCCCATATTCATCTAAACACGCCGGAAGATCACTCGATGCGGATGAACGGTGCACCTATAGCTATATCAATATTGCTCTATGTGCATTGCCTCGAACAAATAGGGGTGATTGATAAACTAAACAAATATCATATCTTGTTTAATTTTTCAGCTTTTCAGTTTATTTTATTTTTGAATGTTGTTGTTTAGTTAATTCGAAAGCCATGAACTCTGCGAGATTTTATGTGATGAAAAATTACAAGATTTTTAAGTTTTCTGAATATTATATTTAGCTCTTATATTCACAAAATAAGCACTCTAATTCACAAAATAGACAATGTCAAACAATTTCTGCCACGATCCAAGTTTCAGGATATTATAGACAGTTTATATTTTCAAAATAACCTCTCAGATGCACAAAATTAACTCCTAGATTCGCAAAATAACCTCTCAGATTCACAAAACCATAACAGTCTATATTTTCAAAATAACCTCTTAGATGCACAAAATTAGCTCCTAGATTCGCAAAATAACCTCTCAGATTCACAAAACCAGAACAGTCTATATTTTCAAAATAACCTCTCAGTTGCACAAAATTAGCTCCTAGATTCGCAAAATAACCTCTCAGATTCACAAAACCAGAACAAAATAACGTCTCAAATTCATAAAATAGGGACAAAAGAGAATACCTGTTGTAATAGCACTATTATCAGGAGTCGTTGCAGTATCAGGAGTTAGACCTGCAACATCAGTAGTAATACCATAATAAGTAGGGCGAAATTGATTATTTTTGATCAAATTCAGGATATTATAGCCTACATTCACGAAATAACTTCTCAGATTTACGAAATAACTTCTTAGATTCACAATATAACCTCACATATTCACAAAATCAGGAGAATAGCAAAACAGCTTCATAAAATAGCGAAAAAAACGGAGATTACTGTTTCAACGCAGAGTATTATCACCGATTATTGTAATGTCCGTAATCTCCATTGAAATTAAAGCTGCAACGTCAATTTGAGCCTTATTAATGAATGAATTATAATCAATTAATGAATGAATTAACAAAATCAACAAATTTTACACCGCGAATGCCGAAATTGCTCAATTGCTCAGTTTTGATCGAATTCAAACCCTAAACTAACGAAATACTTCAGTTTTGATCCTTATAAATTTACAAAACAGTTCGATTTTGTTCAAATTTGATCATTATATCATCAATTAATGAACGAAGTTAAGAAAATCAATTTTTCATCAAATAATATGAAATTACCTGGAAATTACCTCGAAATCTTCTAAGAAATCGATTAATTTGATGAATTCGCCTCTTTGATTGTCAGAATTTGATTAATTTGATGAAATCGTCTCACAAATTTGATGATATTGTAGCTCTATTTGAAATCGACGCCCAAATTGAGTGTTTTGAACGTGAAAGCTCATTAGTTTTGGAAGGAAAGAATCTGGGCCTTTTGGTTAGATTAGAGAGAATAAGGTATTTGGGCTTTTTTTTAGATTAGAGAGAGAAAGTGTTTTGGACCAAATGAAAAGTTTCTTGTTGACCCCTAATTTTCATCCTTGTTTTTTCAGTCCAACATTACAAAATCAGCCCATCCATGTATAATGCAAATGAGTCCAAGGTAGTAATTTGGTGAGACCGGCCGCCTCGCCATAATGAGGTGCCTCACCGGATCCGGCCTCTATATATATATATATATATATATATATATATATATATATATATATATATATATATATATATATATATATATATATATATATATATATATATATATATATATATATAGGCAAGATCCGGTGAATTTGCCCCTTTTCGTGAGTTACCCCCGCATTTATATACCATTGGATCTAACAAGATCAAGGGCTGAGATTAGACCAAAAAAAAAACACACTCATTTTTTTTCTCTCTCCTCCCCTCATCCTACGTTTTCCTTGCTTCTTCATTCTTCCCCTCTTTTTTCTTATTTTCTTCATCTTCTTTTTTTTCTATCCTATTTTCTTCATTCTTTCTCTCTTTTTCCTAATGTCTTCAATGTTTTTTGTAATTTCAATCGTCTACACCAAATTCATTCACAAATTTAATTATTTTAATTGATACGGTCAATTTTTCCTCCAATTAATGATGAAATTTCGGAAAAACCCTAATATATCAAATCAAATCCGATTTCTATGTTTAATTTTCCGTGAATTGCAGTAAAAGCAGGATGAGAATAACAAACACTCGTCAGATTTATGTCTTTTTGCGATTTCATGATTAATAACATTAGTAAAGAACAAATTCAACAGAAAATTTGTTGATTACAACAAATTCTGATAAGGTTTCATTATTTTTTGTAATTTGCAGGTTGAATGACGACGTTGAACAAGGATAATTGATACTCCATGGAATAATTGACGTTGTGTAATAGAATAATTGATGTTGTATGATAAAATAATTACGTTACTATAATAAAATAACTTGTTTATTGAGAATAATGTTTTCTGGTATGTATAGTTATTTTAATGTAGAAACTCAGTTATTGTAATGTAGGAACTCAGTTATTGTAATGTAAAAACTCTGGTATTTGTAGTTGATGTATTGTAGAAACTCAGTTATTGTAATGAAGAAACGTGGTTATTTAATAGTTATTCAAATGCAGAAGCTAAGTTATTGTAATTTGGAATCTCAGTTATTGTAATGTAGGAACTCAATTATTGTAATGTATAAACTCAATTATTGTAATGTAGAAACTATGGTATTTGTAGTTATTGTAATGTAGAAACTCGGTTATTGTAATGAATAAAGTCAGTTATTCTATATGTTATTCAATTATTCACTCGTTCGTTGTTTAAAGTCAGTTTAGTTATTTTACAGTCCATTTATTTTGCAATCCATTTACTTCTTGGGTGTTCTGTTAAGTTATGTTCTAGTTTGGTGATTTGCAGGTTGAATCACGATAGACGCGGATAATTGACGTTTAATGGAAAAATTGACGTAAATTATTACAATAACCGTGATTGAACTTTACAATAACCATGAGTGAACTATTGCGTACTATAATAATTATTACAATAACCATGATTGAGCTTTACAATAACCATGAATGAACTATTGCGTACTATAATAATTATTACAATAACCATGATTGAGCTTTACAATAACTGTGATTGAACTTTACAATAACTATGATTGAGCTATTGTGTACTTTGTCTCATACTTAATCCTTGGAGTTAAACATTAACATGGAGTTGTCTTGCTGATGTTTTCACCATTCTTTCCAACGAGAACCATGTGTAGCCTATTGATGAGGGTTGAACCAGCAAAAAGTGAAAGCTCGTTGCTGAAAGAAATAAAAACAAAAAAGGGCGTAAGTTGAAAATAACTATGCAACTAAAATACAATAACCATCCATAAGTATTGAAGTAACCATAAAAACACTATAAAATAATTGGACAAACAAATCGAGTCAAATTCATATTTATTTTAAGTTCAATAGTAAAGTAAAAACAAGTTATTTTATTACAGTAACGTAGTTATTCTATTATACTACGTCAATTATTCTATTACATTGCGTCAATTATTTTATTGAACACCAATTATATTTGTTCATCATGATTCAAATTGCTGCAAATCACAAAAAAAATAACGAAATCTTATCAAAAGTTATTGTAATGAACACATTTTATGTTAAATTTGTTGTTTCCTAATGTTATTAGTCATGAAATTGAAAAAAATATGCTTACCTTCTTTTCGCAATCTTACATTAGGGTTTTCTCCATATTTGGGGCAAAATTGAAGAATTGCTTGCTTCAATCAAATTAATCATAAGATAATTGATGAGTTTTGTGCTTTTCGTTTTGTAATACTCAAATTTTGTGAAGAATTAGTAAAATTGTGCCATGAATTGATGAAGTCGAATTAGTGAGCAAGCACGAAGAAGGAGCACGAATAAGTGAATATGTGAACAGGGGGAAAGGAACTGGAGAAACAACGAAAAAAAAAGAAGCAGAAGACGTGAAGTGCATAGAATAGAAGGTTTATATAAAAGATGAAAGATCTAATCTCAGCCACCCATCTTAGATTAGATTAGTGGTTCAGATTAAGAGGGGTAACTCACCAAAAAAACCAAACTCATATGATCCTATATATATATATATATATATATATATATATATATATATATATATATATATATATATAGTAATAAGATCAAGTGAGTCCACCTCTTACATTTGAGTCCATAAGTCCCATTATGGGCCATTGGATCTTGGAAATGGAGGGCTAAGATGAGAACCCAAAAATTAAGGTTAATACTCTAATTTTGCCATCTTCCTCTAATTTTCTCATTAACTACAATAATCCTCCTCATCTTTCATTCATCAATTCTTTATCACATCTCCTTATTCTCTCTCTATATCTCACTTCTCCATATTCTCTCCAAAAAAACCAAGAAAAAAAAACCCAAAAAAACCAAACAAATAAAAAACCCAAAAAATCCAATTAAATCATTTACTCATCTTTTCCTCATTCACCATCCACCTACCACCACCCACCTACCACCACAGTCGCCAACCGCCACCACCACCACCACCACCACCACCGCCACCGCCGCCGCCCGACGTCTTTTTTTTTTTTTTTTTTTTTTTTTTTTTTTTTTTTTTAAACTTGATGTTTGGGTGTTCTTTTTATTTTCTTTGTTGTTTTTTTTCTCCTTATATCGTCTTGCTATATAATATTGTTTTAAATTTGTGTGTTTTTTTTAATTTTAATCTTAGTTCTACTAAAGTAGATCAATTTTCTATGACCCGTTTTTTTTTTTTTTTTTCATTTTCTTTTGTTTTTTTTTTTTTTTTCAATTTTGATGTTTTGGTCTTTTTTTCGGTTATTGACATTCTTACAAATTATAGTGTGATTTTAGTACTAAATCTATTAGTTATGAAATCTCATTTTTTACTTTTTTCTTGTTGATATCACTTTGTTAATATCCGTTTTGTTATATATATTTGCCAAATTTCGTATTTAAAATTTTGTCTTGGTATTGTGTGATTTAGGATCCATTAAACTTACTTGTTCGGTTAAAATTACACTTTTTTCGTTAAAATTACACTTTTTCCGTTAAAATTACACTTTTTTCCGTTAAAATTACACTTTTTTGGGTTAAAATCACAGTTTTTTCCTTGTTAAAAACACACTTTTTTCCGTTAAAATTACACTTTTTTGTGTTAAAATTACACTTTTTTTCCGGTTAAAATTATAGTACTAAATCTATTAGTTATGAAATCTCATTTTTTACTTTTTTCTTGTTGATATCACTTTGTTAATATCCGTCTTGTTATATATATTTGCCAAATTTCGTATTTAAAATTTTCTTTTGGTATTGTGTGATTTAGGATCTATTAAAATTACTTTATCGTTTAAAATTACACTTTTTTCCGTTAAAATTACACTTTTTTCCTTTAAAATTACACTTGTCTTCATTAAAATTACATTTATCTCTACTAAGGTTATCTCCTCAATGACTAAAGTTACGCTTTTGGACTAAAGTTAGAACAATTTGGACTGAAGTTACACAAATTTGGACTAAAATTACACAATTTGGACTAAAATTACACAATTTGGACTAAAGATACACAAATTTGGACTATAGTTATACATTTGGATTAAAATTACACTTTTATGGACTAAAATTACACTTCCGTGGACTAAAATTACACTTTTGTAGACTAAATTTATACATTTGTGGATTAAAGTTACACATTTGTAGACTAAAATTACACTTTTTTGTACTAAAATTACACTTTTTTGGACTAAAATTACACTCATAAAATGATAAAAGATGCACACACTATCAATTTACTAAGTTACACTTTAGTGGACAATGATTGGAATTGCACAATCTAAATGACTCAAAATAAATGAATTGTGTAACTTTAGTTCTAATTGTGTAATTTTACTCTAAATTTAGTTGTAAATAGTGTATTATTAGTTCAAAATTATTCGTAAGTAGTGTATTTTCAATCCAAAAATGTATTTTTAGTCCAAAATTGTATAATTTTAGTCTAAATTTAGTTGTAAATATTGTATTCAATTTAGTCGTAAACTCCATTAGTTCGTCCAAATAGTCCAAATAGTCCAAATTAGTTAGTCCATATTGTCCAAAATGTCCAAATTAGTTAGTCCATATTGTCCAAATTGTCCAAATTAATTAGTCCAAATTGTCCAAATCGTCCAAATTGTCCAAATAGTCCAAATTAGTCTGTCTAACTTTAGTCCAAGAGTGTAACTTTAGTCATTAATAGAGATAAGTGTAATTTTAACAGGAAAAAGTGTAATTTTAACCGAAAAAAGTGTAATTTTAAAGTAGAAAGGTGTAATTTTAAAGGAAAAAAATGTAATTCCAACAAGAAAAAGTGTAATTTTAACAGGAAAAAGTGTAATTGTAACAAAATTGAGTGTAATTTTAACATAAAAGGTGTAATTGTAACAAAAAAAGTGTAATTGTAAGAGGAAAAAGTGTAATTGTGACAGAGAAAGTGTAATTGTAACAAGAAATAGTGTAATTCCAACAAGAAAAAGTGTAATTTTAACAGGAAAAAGTGTAATTAATGAGAATTGAGTGTAATTTTAACATAAAAAGTGTAATTGTAACAAAAAAAAGTGTAATTGTAAGAAGAAAAAGTGTAATTGTGACAAGAAAAAGTGTAATTCCAACTAAAAAAAATGTAATTTTAACAGGAAAAAGTGTAATTGTAACAAGAAAAAGTGTAATTGTAACAGAAAAAACTGTTATTTTAACTGAAAAAAGTGTAATTTTAACAAAAAAAAAGTGTCATTTTAACAGATACTAACCGGCGAGATTTATAAAATATAAAACAAGACAATATAATAGTAAGACGAGATTTTAAATACCAAATCTAAAAAAAGAAAAAAAAACCCAACATCCTCACCATCCTCCTCCAACAACCAACAATCACCAAGAAACAAAATAAATGGGATCTAAAAATTACGAACAAAATTAAAATTAAATTACACCATCCTCACCATCCTCCAACAAAATGAATTACCAACAAAATTAACTCAAAAAAAAAAGGCAGCCCCGACCCACCACAACACAAAACAAATATTTATAATAAGAAAAGATTTGAATAAACAAATCTTAACAAAAAAAAAAAAAAAAAAAAAAAAGAAATAAATACAACATGAAGGACGCATCTTGAAACCAAGAAGATCCCTTTTTTTTTGTTTGGTGTCGGGAAGGCAGCCCCATTACCAACCAAATTAACTCAAAAAAAGATCCCATTACCAATGGGGAAGGCAGCCCCATTACCAACAAGAAGATCCCATTACCAACAAAATTAACTCAAAAAATTTTGTATCTTGAAGACAAACAAAAAACGTGTGGGCAGCCCTGTAGATCTGAAAATGGAGCACACAAAAAAAAAAAAAAAAAAAAAAAAAAAAAAAAAACGTGACAAGCACAAACGGGTACTGGACGGTGGCGGTAGTGTCGGGTGGTTTGGGGGTGGATGGCAGCAGTGGTGAGCAGAGGGCGAAAGTGAGTGATGGTTGTGGTGTGCGTGAGGGTGAGGGAGTCGAGGTGATGGCCGGTGAGGGCCGTAGTTGGGGTGGAAGATGGTGGGGGGTGGTTTCGGGGTGGTGGCCAGAAGGGTGGTGTCGTGGGGTCGGCTGGTGGTAGCAGTGGTGGGTGTCGGGTTTGGGGTGAGGGTGAGGGTGGGATGAGGGTAATTTTTTTGGGTTTTTTTGGGTTTTTTTTTTGGGTTTGTTTTGGTTTTGTTATTGAGAGAGAATGAGAGGAAATGAAAGTTGTGAAACTGAATGATTAGTGAGGGATGAGGGGGTGAGTAAGGAGAGGGGATTAAAATGAGAAGGGGATTAGGAATGATTAGGGAGGAAGATTAGCTAGATGTATTTCTAGCCCTCCATTGAGATGCAATCTCCTCCCTCCATTCCCTTCATCCTAAGGCCCTTAGAAAGACTTAGGGACTCAATTGATGGAAGGGACTTAGAAGAACTTCACACTATATATATATATATAGAGAGAGAGAGATTGAATCATGTGAGGCACCCTTCTTAGGGTGAGGCGGCTAGACCCATCCTAAACCGTCAGATCTAAAAATTATAAACTCACCAGATGATGCCACATGTCCCTCTATATTATCCTAACCAACGCACACATTTCATTTACGCCCTTTCTCTCTCTCTTCTAACTCATCTTCACTGAGCTCCATCTTCACTCCATCTTCGCCATTATCACCGAGCTTTTCGACCGCCATTATCACTAAGCTTCTCCACCGCTATTATGATCCGGTAATTTCGATCATCTATTTTTCATTTCGATTACTTATTATCGCTGTTCATTACTTATATAATTTGATAAATTACTGACTTAATTTGATAAATGTTCGCTAAACTACTTTCATTACTTATTATCACTGTTCTTATGCGGGTTTTGATCATTTTGTAAGCATAATCGAGCGCAGTAGGAACGCATAAAATCAATTGAAGTCGATTTCTCCGCTTCTTCGTATGTTCATTTCCCTTTCTTAACTATTTACTACCTCGATTTCGATTTTCGTTGGTTAATCTGTTATGAAATTACTTTAATTACTCAATTTCACTCTTGTTCTACTCTTTCTATTCACTCGACTTCAGTAAATTTTATGCATTCCTCTTTGTGCTCTATTTTCGCACAATTTTGTTATTTTTGTTCGAGAGCTTCTTTTTTTTTTCCTATTCTCTATTTTGGTTTTCAGCAGGAACTATTCGCCGAACTGGTATTTGGGCTAAATTTGTGGTAATTCCTCCAGTTAATTTGTTTTACCCAGCCAAGTTCCTATTTAGGACTATTTTACCACTTATTGACATGAGAGAGATGATTGACTGTGTGTTGCAGGAACAAGGTGTTTGTGATGGAATAGGTTCTTTGATGATCTCTTATTACCCCGTATTCATTAACAATAGATTTGAAATGAATAAATGGCATCTTGAGTTGATTTTCTGTCCATGTAATTTCTTTCTGTTATTTGTGTTTCGGTTTCGATTTTGGTTGAAATGAAGCACAACTTTGTCAAGTTTGAAATTGGAAGCAAGAAAAAATGGGAGTATGACAATAGCGACAATCGGGTAGTTACTAGTTACTACTATGTGTCTAACATTATAACCCGTTTTTTAGTGATGGGAGATTGAATGAACAAAAATGCGTTTGAATTTGAGCAGATGCGAGGACTAAAGGGGGTGAAAGACAGACAAATCCACAAGACAATGTTCAATTTGAGCTATACAAGATTAATGAAAAAGGCGTCCTTTCTGGCTGATGAATTTCGTATGCACTTTGCCAAAGTTCCTAAGGAGTATATCATGTTTCAGTTCTGCATGGGAGAATTAGGTGACTTGGGGTTCATGAAGAAGGCTCTTTTGGTGGTCCCTGATATTCAACAGC
The DNA here is from genome assembly GCF_048544455.1 of Silene latifolia. Lineage (NCBI taxonomy): Eukaryota > Viridiplantae > Streptophyta > Magnoliopsida > Caryophyllales > Caryophyllaceae > Silene > Silene latifolia. The sequence goes on along the minus strand of NC_133530.1, from coordinate 32,297,205 downwards.
GTACTGACGGGAACAGGAAGCGATCAGATGAAATATTGAAATATCTGAAAAAAGGGTTCATGATACCCCCTCTTCTTCCAGCAGTAACTGGACTCAGTAGTAACAATAGTAGAGTATTAGTCGCAACAATAGGTATATTAGTACACGGTTAGTACTCACTTGCACAATGGATTTTTGAACTTTATTTTAGATTAAGCCAACCAAACAAACTATTCTCCTGATTCTTGGAGTCTTGAATTCATTTTGGCTACATACTAGTTGCTGACGAGTCCATGAGATCTTCTACAAGCTACTTCTATTTTCCTCCCGGCAAGTAATTTTTATGTTTGTTGTAACGTCAATGTGTGATTGAGTTAGATCCTTTATTGCTTCGTTGGTTGATATTGAATCCTTTGATATAGTGTGTTCATTGAGTGAGATTCATCCTTTCATGTAGCTCTGAATTATTTTGTCTGCCATTCTACACCATGGTTTAAAGGCGTCTTTTCTGGCTGTCATTCAGTTGGAGTTATACAGGATTAATGACGAAGGTGTCTTTTCTGGCCGATTATTTTGGTGTGCATTTTTTGAAAGTTCCAAAGAACGAAGCACATCATGTTTCACAGAAGGCTCTTATGGTTATCTCTGATAGTCAACAGCGTACTCCTATTCCCCGGAAGAAGATGTCGGCAAAAGTGTTCATCTTGACAGCCTCTCTATTCCCTGCATTAAATCGACTCAGTAGTAACACTAGTAGAGTGTCACTAGCAACAGTTGGGATATCCGTACTCAACTGATTCTTTGCTCATGCCTGAATGAAAGTTATTATGCTCCTGATTCTTTGCGGATTAAATTCATTCTCAGTAATCATAGTTGATAAAAGTTCACTTGATACCATTGCTTAACTGTTACAATCCGTGACATGGAGTTAGCAATCTCAATGGATCGATTTAGTATCTGGTTTCAGAATGATCGAAACTTGGTGCTAATGAAGTAGTTGGTGGCTTTAGTAAGTCCATTTAATAATGAAATTCGTTTAAGTATCATTTTGGTGCTTTTATCTTTGATGTTTCTGGATGTGCAGCGTGGAAATTATAAAGGTTGGCCAATGGACTGCAAAGCTCATATTCGAGAATGAGAGTGATTATGCACAAGCAAAGTTGACCTGTTCTTCATCTCTTCATTTCTGGGTAAGATCTCAGATTCAAAACTTCCTTTAGTTGCTACTGATGAGTCCTACTTCATTCCCATATCTTTCTTATCTTTATTGTACGGAGTATATATTAGCTTATCCATATACTAACACATGCGATAGCGATAATGATGGTAATATATTCTTTTTCTTTTTTTTGGTACAAATGGTAATATATTGGTGATGTAGGAAACAGGACCTGTTGCAGAATTTGGGCCTGAAGTTGCAACTCCTCAGGTAACTCATATACTACTACTATTGGTGGTGATGATAATGAGATGATAATGAATTAATGATGATATGATAATGATGGTAATATATTGTTTGAATTCCAGAGCTTTATCGGCCCACTACCTTCAACAGATGAGCCTCGTCTTGAATCAACTGTCTCAAGCAGACCTATTCGTAACAACAGGATGTCAACTGTCTCAGCGAGACCTATTCGTAACAACGGGATGTCAAGGGTTCGGGTTCCCTTTTACGGAGCCGCTGATTGCGCCCCTTGTGAGGAACAAGCACGGGTAATGCACACTCGCTACGTCGCCACATGTATCATTTCCATGGGGCGTAGTGGTGTAGTGCATTAAAGTCTCAAACAATACTTCCCATATTTTCTGCTTTTTTTTTTATATATTTTTAAAATAATCAAGTCTTAGATTCACAAAATAAGGTCCAAAATTCACAAAAAACATGCACAAGGTTCACAAAATCATGCCCAAGCTTAGATAAATCAAACAGCCTTACAAGCCGTAGCTTAAGAATTAGATCAATGGTTCACAAAATTAGTAGGTTCAACTTTATTTGTGATTATTTTTGTTTCTTGTGTTATTGTAAATGTTTACAAAGATGTTTTCAAATGTATATCAAAAAAACTTCACAATTTTTCATAAAATAACGAAGTCTGACACTTGGGTAAGCTGTATGCACTACTCATGCCTGACCCTTCGAACATAAGTCTATCATAGTGACCAAGTATTGAGTTTATCAGATCCTTGTGTTCTACTGTGAAAGTTCATTTGACTTCCAAATAATTCTTGCTTTTCATTCTATATGAATTGAAATGGATACTTAGTGAATGATCAATGACTATATCCCGATTCTCGACATCGCGATCTCGGATGAGATTGCAAAACTTTTCCTGAATCTGTTTGGGCGACCTTGACTTCTCCGGTGCCTAGTGGGTCGTCAAAAATTAAGGCGGATCGAGTTTGAAAATTGGAGTCGTGCTTTTCGGTGGACGGGCTCTGGTGGTCACAATGTCATTTGCGGAATTTTTGGTGATTATATCTACAACCTTCCCACTGCAATTTTTGTATCTTTCATCACATGCAATTTGTGGTCATGAACATTCATATGTTCATGATCACAAATTATCCTGTTAGAGAGATGTACAATGTACAACGGCCTTGTAAGCCCATACAACGTTTTTATTGCTATCAATAAATGAGATGTAAAAGTTAGTATTATAAAACCCTGTTGTACTCTGTACAATGGTCTCACAGGATACTCAGTGTTTTATGATGCATTTGGGTACACTTAAAGACTTTGGGATTGGGGCCGAAAAGTTATTCTGCTTCTTTTCTTTTGGCCTTCAGATTACTTGCAGAGCCGGACAAAAGGAAGCACAATGTATGGGTTTAAAGGTGGCCCAGCTGGAGTCATGAAATGTAAATATGTTGAACTGACATCAGAGTTTGTGCATCCTACAGAAATCAGGTGTGTAATTTTCCTATGAATAAGTCTTTCTTAATGGACACAAACCTGAAGTATTTTAAAATGGTTGTTAGCACAAAAGGTCGGAGAATGATTCATTAAACTGGTTGCGCAGTTATTTTTATTGTTAAGTAGCAGTCATTTAATGCAACAACGCAAGTTTCATTATGTGTTCCGGAAACAGCCTTGGGTAATGTTGTATATATCGGCGTGCCTAAGGCAGCAATTCACAAGATAAAAATCGTTCTGCCTTTTTTTGTTTTTTGTCAATTTTTTCCCTGAACCTTTGTTCAGGTAACCTCAAATTTAGGTGAAACTTGGAGAAAATATGGTCCAATATACATTCCTAATGAGGATATGAGTATGATTCAGCCGGTACCTTACAAGACAGAGAATGGGAATCTACTAGTTTTACTGCGATTAGTTATCGGACGAGTCTGTATGTCAGAATCTCTAGACTAAGGACATACCTGGAGTCAGGCAGAGCCAACTGAATTACCTAATCCTAATTCAGGTTTCCGTCTAAAACACTCTTTTGGAATCTTACAACATTAATCCAGTGATAAGTGCCTCAACAGTTCCTACGTATGGCAGTATAAGAGGTCGAATTTAAGATGAGTCGTCAAATATTTGGTGTTTTATGATGAATTCAATTGTGGTTTTGACTTTCCTAGTTGCGATCCATGTGGCCTAAATTCTGTAACTGAACAACAAGACGTTTATGGACGGAGCAATAATTGTATGGCTGTCAATGAAAGTAACAAGAATCTCACTTCAGGCAGCTGTGAGAGAGACTTTCAGAAGTTCGTTCCTGATGCCCGTTCTACAATCACGGAGTCATATGGTAATGAATCTAGGGCTGTTCATCACATTGACACTCAATCGCAGGTTAGGCTTTTCATTGTTTCATATCTAAAGGCTATTAGCTTAAGGTTCCCCTTATTTAATCTTTGTTATGTACTCGTATATCTTAACGGCTATTAGCTCAAATGGGAGAGCAATGTGCAAATCTTGCACAAAGGTATGAGTTCGAATCTCATATAGCCTAGTTAATTTAAGAATCTAGTGTATTAAACTTAAATACAATAACATTGAGGATGAGTTAGCCAAATCCGTACTCAGATGTGCAAAATTGAGGATGAGTAGAAGAAGCTCAAACTTAGATGTCCACAAACGGCGTGCATAAGCCAAAACGGCGTGCAGAGCCACTAAAGGAGCAAAGGATTACAATTTTGAGTCCTTTGTAAAGTCAATATTAGAAATTATCTAAATTGGGTGCAATTGGACATGACAGAAAAGGCCAAAACCCAAAAGTCCACTAGAGAAATACCTATTAGGCTTTGAAGTAACAATAGCAGTAAATAACCAACATGGGAGTCGAACCCACACCTTGTGCATTGCACAACGCTCTGCCATTTGAGCTAATTGGTTTTAAAATAATTAAATCATTCCACTAGTTTTCTTCATGTGAGTTGTTCCCTTATCTCTGCTCCCCCTGCCATTAGAGGAACGACTGAAGAAATTGATTCTCGAGGTGTGCTCTAGTCCTTACCTTGGAACTTTCCGTTTTTTGGTTAGCTGCTACGCTGAAAACAAATAGTTGTCACTTTGTTATTTTGATTTGTACTAGTATAGTTGTGTATATAGCTTCTGATCTTTTCCCACCTTCATGTTGAGGAACAAAACAACGTATGAGATTCACCGAATAAAGAAAAGAGCAAAATAGGTGATTTTAACCACCTATAATGATCAAGTTTCACAAAACAAGCCCTAAGATTCACTGAATAAGGTATGAGATTCACAAAATAAGGTCTGAGATTCACCAAATAAGGAAAAGAGCAAAAAAAGTGATTGTATGACCAAGTTTCACAAAACAAGCTCTAAGATTCACTGAACAAGGTCTGAGATTTACAAAACAAAGTCTGAGATTCACCGAATAAAGAAAAGAGCAAAATAGGTGATTTTAACCACTTATGATGATCAAGTTTCACAAAACAAGCCCTAAGATTCACTTAATAAAGTATGAGTTTTATAAAATAAGGTCTGAGATTCACCAAATAAGGAAAAGACCAAAAAAGGTGATTTTAACCACTTATGATTACCAAGTTTCACAAAACAAGCCCTAAGATTCACTGAACAAGGTCTGAGATTCACAAAACAAAGTTTGAGATTCACCGAATAAAAAAAAAGAGCAAAATAAGTGATTTTAACCACTTATGATGACCAAATTTCACAAAACAAGCTCTGAGATTCACAAAATAAGGTATGAGATTCACAAAATAAGAAGAAGAGCAAAATAGATAATTTCAACCATTTATGACCATGTTTCACAATATTACCTTTTAGTTTCACAATATAAGCTCTAAGATTCACAAAACAGGCTCTAGAATTCACAAAATAAGAACAAGAGCAAAATAGGTGATTTGAACCAATTATGACTAAGTTTCACAATATTACCTTCTAATTTCACAAAACAAGGTCTAAGATTCACAAAACAAGGTCTAGGATTCACAAAATAAGGTATAAGATTCACAAAATAAGACAAGGAGAAAAATAGGTGATTTTGATCATTTATAACCAAGTTTCAAAATATTGTCTTCTAGTTTCACAAAACAAGTTTTAGGATTCACAAAATAGGGCATAAGATTCACAAAATAAGAAAAGGAGGAAAATAGGTGATTTTAGACCATTTATGACCAAGTTTCACAACATTGTCTTCTAACATTCACAATATAAGCTCTAACATTTACAAAATAAGGTCTAGGATTCACAAAATAAAAAATGATCAAATTTTTCACAATATTGTCTTCTAGCTTTACAAAACAAGCTTTAGGATTCACAAAACAAAGTCTAGGATTCATAAAAAAAAAAAGAGCAACATAGGTGATTTCGACCATTTTATGACCCAATTTCACAATATTGCCTTTTAGTTTCACAAAACAAGCTCTAAGATTCACAAAATAAGGTCTAGGATTCACAAAATAAGGTATAAGATTCACAAAAAAAATGCTATAAAAACTGACATACTAACCTCTTAGCGGCATTTGAACAAACACTTGGTGGGCATTCTTCTGCTTGAGATGGTTTTCATTATCCATTATTCCTGGATTTCCCTTCTGTGCTTCGCAAGCAATCACCAATTCATCATCAATCGACGAATACAAATAGATTGGAGTTGTTCTATTCGTATCAATATCCGCGAAGTCCAAAATGCCGTCACTTTAGTTGGAGAACCGTAGAGCTTCATCCCTATAATCGTACATAATCTCGCCATCAAGTTATACATTATTAATGCTACAAATGCCACTCAAATGTTCTATTCGTATCTGGTTATTCACACAAATCAAATGCATCTAATTTGGCTACTTTATTGATCTAGCTAGCAGACTGTTTCGCCCTGCTGATAGAAATTCCAAATTTCCAACCATATCTGAAACTCTGAACAGTCAAACAGTTAAACCAAAACCTACCAACCTTCAACTATATTTCCCTACCTTGTAACATCTCAACTCACTTTCCATTTCGAATAGAGCCAAAGACTCCCTATTCACTAATCTTCGGTGGTAGAATATGATAGAAAGAAAGAAAGAAAGCAAAATAAGTTACTGAGCTGACTGAGCTTCTTTTAATGGTAAAATAACCGTCAATCGATGCACTTTTGATGTTTACGTCATCAAAAACTTGACTTCTTTGGGTCGCTAACTAAGCGGTCACGTTGTAGTCAACATCTCAACATACAAAAAAAGAGATGAAATTTGGATTATGCTCAAGTTTTCTTCTGCTGAGCTAAATCCCACAACTACAACATCAAATCTACACACTGTAGCTAATCCAAGCTAAAAGCATCATATTTCAATCAAATTATCTCCTCTAGCAAAATCAATCAATAATAATACAAACATATATGAAATTTTTCCATTTTCTCATCAAATTGACAAATCTTTTGCTCTATTTAGCTAAATCAACTAAAATCAAATCTATGACATCGAATCTACTCACTCTAGCTAATGGAAGCTAAAAGCATCAAATTCAAGCATTAATTTCGAGAACTTACCTCGAAATTAATCAAAATCTTCTTCTGAAATTGTTTGAATGGCGTTGTTGTATGTTGTTTTGATAAAATGTATGAATAATTTTCCAGGAAATCGTTGCAATTGTTGTTGTTGATTCGAATTATCCCGGAAATCGACGAAATCTATGAACAATTTTCAAGGAAAATGAGATATGGTGATGTGTTCGTTGTCATATTTTGATAGAGAGAGGGGGGGTAAGTATTGGGCTGAAGGAATTGTATTCGAATTTTCCACGAAGAATCAGTCCACCCCAAGTTTACTGAAGGAATTTGGTGAGGCCGGCCGCCTCACCATAATTAACGGCCTCACCGGATCCGGCCTCTATATATATATATATATATATATATATATATATATATATATATATATATATATATATATATATATATATATATATATATATATATATATATATATATAAGAGTTTTTTCGAGCGATTCTAGAGCGTCCACATCATCAAAAATTAATTTAGGAAAGTTTGATAAATAATATTTTCCACATAAAAAATAAAGTGGAGAATCTTTTAATTATTATAATATCTATATTTCCTATTTTATATTCATGAGAAGTTTCTAATTTTTATATAAAAACTTTGACATTTCAGTTGGCAAAAAAATATCGTTATAAAAATTATGAAGATAATATAATTAGATTTGTGGTAAAAAATGCTTTCATTAGAGTATAGATTTCATATGATTTACACATATTAAAGATGGTGTACTTCTTAATATGTTATATGTCACACATTGAAAAACAATGTTAGTGTGGTGATTATAATACGTATAAATTATAGAATTGTCCCACATCGAAAAATGAACATAAGGTGGGTGATGTTATGATTATAAATAGGAGTCATCATTGGAACTTATATACCAACCAAAAACCTTTTGAGTCTCTTAAGTATTGTTTTGGAGAGCTTTTAAGAGTTTATATCATTATCTTCACAGTATGATATATATATATATATATATATATATATATATATATATATATATATTCTATATTATATATTATATTCAAGTGATGTTTATTTTAAAAAATTAAAAACAAACGTATGAATATTAATAAATAGTACTCCACTACTCCTTTCATTCAAGACCAAATACAACATTTTCATTTACACACTTGCCACCAAATACAACATTTTCATTTACACACTTGCCAAGACACAAAATACAACGTAAATATCTTTAAGTTTACATTAAAAAAAATTAAAAATTTGATATTCTCATTGTACTTTATATGTGAATCAAATAAGATCCCACATGATCATATTTTTTCTTACATATTGCAAGGAATCATAAAGATTCTATTCGTTCATGAATAGTGTAAAAAAAGGAATGTTGTATTTGGTCTTGAATAGAGGGAGTATAGTATTTGCTCATTTTTAATAACCCGGATTAGATGTCGAATTATGTGCGAAAAAGATGGTGTATTTCTAAGTATGTTATTTGTCCCACATTGAAAAATATGTTGGTGTGGTGAATATATTACGTATAAATAATAGAATTGTCCCACATCGAAAGTTTAGCATAAGGTAGGTGATCATATGATTATAAATAGAAGGCATCCTTAGAACCTAAATACCAACCCAAAACCTTCTGAGTCTCTTAGGCATTGTCTTGGAGAGTTCTTAAGAGTTTATATCATTATCATGTCCAAGTGATTTTTATAATTTTTATATAAAAACTTATACATCTTATTTAGCAAAAAAGTAACATAAATTTTTTATTGAAAAATTATATAATTAGATTCGTGATAAATAAATGCTAGCATTAAAATATAGTATCATATTATTTGTACATATTTTAATTATGATAAGAAGTTAAAAAAAATATACTATACGAATATTAATAAATAGTAATGTATGGTATTTGCTTATTATTATTAAACTGGGTTAGATGTCGAATTAGGTGCGAAAAAGATGGTGTATTTCTAAGTATATTGTTTGTTCCACATTGAAAAATAATGTAGCTATGGTAAATATACTACATATAAATAGTTGGATTGTCCCACATTAGAATATTATCATGAGGTGAGGTATCACATAATTATAAATAGGAGTCATATTTGAAACCTAGGGGTATCAATCCAAAATCTTTTGAATTGCTTAAATATTATCTTAGAGAGTTCTTATAAAAGTTTGTATTGACGACAAACCTTAGTTACAACAATACCATGCAAATATTAACTCACGTAGATATTTATAAAAGCAATTATATATTACTATATTAGTGATAATATAAAGTTTATTTTAAGACAATCGATAGTATAATAACTTTATTTAAGACAAAATCATAATTAAAAAATAAAATGGGTGTAAATATATATAAATTGGTTATTAATGTGTCATATATAATGATAATATCTGCACTAAAATAGAAAATTTATGAAATATAATACAATCAAGTGTTGCATAAAAAGATCTAGAATCCACAAACAAATCAATAATGACCTTTTTTTTTTACTTTGATAAATACTAGAATTAAATCTTTTTAGCTTTCAAATATAGGTAATTATTATGCCTCATTACATTTGAGTAATTAAAACACATCATAATTTTTAACCATTAATCAAAATCGCACCAGAAAAAGAAAATATTTTGCATTTGTTTATACATTTTATTGCTCCCTCAATTACATCTTAAAAGTCGTGTTAGGAAAAAAAATGTAACTTAAATCATATCATTTGTACATATTTTAATTATGACAAAAAATGAAAAAAAAAACGTACGAATATAAATAGATAGTATAATATTTTCTCATTATTAAATCGGGTTGGATATCGAAATAGGTGCAAAAAAATGGTGTACTTTTTCGTGTGTTATTTGTCCTACATTAAAAAATAATGTAAGTGTGGTAAATATACTATATATAAATAGTTGAATTGTCCCACATCAGAAAATTATCATAAGGTGGGGTGATAATAAAAATTAATTTCGGAAAGTATCATAAATAATATTTTTGGATGTAAAAAATAAAGTGGAGAATCTTTTAATTATAATAATATTTATTTCCTATATTATATTCAAGTGATGTTTCTAATTTTTATATAAAAACATTTACATTTCATTCGGCAAAAAAATATCGTTAAGAAAATTATGAGAATAACAAATTTGATTCGTGGTAAAAATGCTATCTCTAGAGTGTAGATTTCATATAATTCGTACATATATAAAATTGCAGTAGGTCTCCCTTGTGACGGGTCGGATCTTGCGACGGGTATTTTGTGAGTGGAGATGGGTAGAGGGGACAAGGTGGGCACCCACCCCATGTGCTCCTTCTCTCACCCTTATGGGTTTTTTGTGAGACAATATGGTACCCGTCACAAGTTTGTGACGGATACCCTCCGTCATAAGGGAGAATTTGTGATAAAATTGTGTATTTCTTAGTATGTTCCCACATTGAAAAATAATGTAGGCTTATATAAAAATAATAGAATTGTCCCACATTGAAAGATTAATATAAGATGTGATGGTCTTATGAGTATAAATATGAGGCATCCTTGGAACTTAAGTATCAACCCAACATCTTTTGCGTCTCTTAAATAAGATGTTTTGACTTTTGATCATATCTAAATAAATGATTAGACATAAGATGTAAATATTAAGACCTTATAACCATTTTTTGTTACTAAGTTAATTACCCCGTTGCAACGCACGGGCATCCAAACTAGTGTAAACATTAAACTCTTATAACGTTTTTTTTTTTTTTTTTGCATTATAAATAAGTTAATTACCTCGTTACAACGCACGAACATTTAAACTAATTAATTATTAATTTCCTAATAAAAACTAAGAACAATTAGAAAACCTTAACTAACTTCCTAAGACCAACTAAAACCAAAACCTACGTAGAAGACAAGCTAACATTGAAAATCACCAATAGCTAGAAAAGTCCAAGTGGGATCCACTCTCACCAGCGGCGTCTCAAAACAATCTGAGGCCCGGTGCTAAAAAAAAAAAATAAGGCCCCAGAAATTCCAAGCAAACTTCATTAAAATGAACATACTGTCATTTTCCTTTTGCTTAACCAATAAAAGTTACATAAGTAAACTTTGATAACCAAAACCTTCAACAAAATACATCCTAAATAGTAGTGAATTCAACCAAAAATCCAAAATAATCATGAACATGTATAGAATTATGATTTTTCTAATTGCTTAAGTAAATCTACTTACTCATAATTATTCTAATTAGTAATGATTAATCCACAAATTGATTAATATAGAATTTCCTCAAAACAAAATTTGATTAATATAGAAGAGTAAAGAACTAGTAAGCCTACGCATGAAGATGCCTAATTGGTTTAGATTTGGGGGTGAAATAAGGATAACACGGCCTAGCTAATTACTTTAGATTTAGGCATGAAATTAAGGATTCGACCCAAAATTATCATGAATTTACCAAAATCACCGTGAATTACAAACTAGCTAAAACTAAAACTCTAAAATTAGAGAGGAATTCCTACCTTATCTTCAAATTATTTCTCCTTGTTAAACCTTTGGACTTGAAATTGATCAATTTTGGTTGCTTTCTCTAAGAAATAGTACTCCATATTAACTAGATCTTTAATTATATGGGTAATTTGAATGAAGAAAACATTGACATATTAGAAACGATTGTAATTTATGTGAAGATTGAAAGATATTGGGAAGTAGAATATCTCAAACGCCATATTGTGAAGGAGAAATTGAAGCGTGAATGCTTGATATTGGGAAGGAAAAATCAACGCCATATTGTCAGTGTAACACCCCCATATCCAGAGGAGCCTTAACTAGGCCTTCCTTAGCATATAGGGGCATTACCATCTCGGTTGCCCGAGGACAGTAATAATCAAATGTCGATAAAAGAACTATTATGTTATATTACAAGTGATTCAAAACCAACAGACGATATAAAAGATACAACTCAAGGCTACTCGCTATCACTATCAAAACTCGCGAAGACTCATCCCTGCCCGGACTCCAGCTATCAACAACATCAACACCTGCAAAGACAGACTGCTCACCATAAGGGATCACGGCAGACACATAAACAAACAAGACAACCACACAAGGTCAGTATTGAGATAAGATACGACAATATCAACAACATCTATCGATACAACACGACACAATCAGTCACACACACAAGCACACCCACTCCAACCAATCTCCGTCACCGACTATCCATTGGACCAGCCCTGCCAGTGAGGGACCGCAGCCGTTCCCACCTAAGCCCCGCTCATCATACCGAGCGATAACCCTGTCCCATTAATGTGCACATCCCCTTCCGTGACGAGTTCCACGAAGGGCGAAACTAGGGCGTGAAGCCACTCCCGCAAGTGACTCCACTCAGCCGAGAACGCATCTCGAGAACCAGAGACAAACAGTCGCAAACCGCTGCAATACAACAACAACCAACAACCGTATACACGCTGCCACACAAACACAACCACAATACAACAACAACGACACAACAATCGACACACTAGACTATCCACAGAAACTGAGTAGGCGAACCTACCTTTAAGCAACTGCAACCAATCCATGCCAACATACGACATATCCAGCAACCAAGCAACACCTATAACCATAACACAATCATCAATCACTACCAAGCAAATCCTAACTGCAAAGACAGGGATACGGATGATGATGACGACATACCTATCAGGAGAAACCCGGCAAAAGACCGCTACCCGACTCAAGGTACGCTCTCCTAAGGCACAAGAGCCTTCAAAGGCTTCCATGGAGGTTTTATGGTGAAGGGAAGGGAAAGAGGCGACTAAAGGATTGAAGAAATGAGGCGGAAATGATTTGCGGATTTAACAAAACGCGATTAAAAACCCTCGCTGAAAACCCGTTACTCGATCGAGTGTCCAACCTACTCGATCGAGTGTCCCCCTACTCGATCGAGTATCCAAGCTACTCGATCGAGTAGCCTCTACTCTATCGAGTACCACCCGTAACTCGCAACCCAAGATAACTTTGGCACACACTTCTAAGGACTATTACCGCTCCCAAGGTCAGTCAACGCTGGTCAAAGGGTCTCCAAAAGGGCGGGTATTACAGTCTCCCTCCCTTAAAAGAACTTCGTCCCCGAAGTTCAACTCACCTATCTCACAGTACCAGACACGGGAACACAACAACATCACTCCTCTTTCGACACAGGTCACCACTCCCCAGAAACATCATTCCCCTATGTCATCATCATCAACTGTCACTCTATATAGGTCGACTCTTACAAGATATTACTTGAAATACTCAACACGCTACGAGTTTACACTCTTCTCACTTAGCCACAACCAACAACGCGTAGCAACTACCATCAACGCGAAACATGTCACTTTAGCACCACTAAAGTACTCAACAATATAATTCTATACCCAACACACGGCCTCATGACTATCTTTCTATTCGACTTCACTTCAACACATGAATTACTCAACGACTAAGGTAACCAGTTACAACTTCATACACGCAATGTGACCAAAGTAATAGAAAATTTTGTAATTAAACAACAAAACATTATAAACGACAACAAAACATTATAAACGAACAACAACATAATTTCAAAATCAGCCTTTTTATTTTGCGACATTACTCTTCCCCTCTAAAAAGGAACTTCGTCCCCGAAGTTCACCACCAAATTACCACACATGTTACTTATTACTTGCATCGTAACATAAATCAAAACCATATTATTTATTATGGACATTACTCACTAGACATATACTCATTAAATTAGAAAACATACACAACCCACCCGAATAACTAGCCGCCGTCGAGAAAGCATGTTAATATCATATGTACAAGTGTATGAAAAGACGTAACTCCGATGAATAGATAGTAAATATGGCGGATGTAGGATTAAGGCAACAAGAAACAATCACTACTTCACTATTTGTTACAAATATGCATATAAAACCCAAGCGCGACTTCCAACATATGAAATTAACGGTTCAAAGGTGTTACTAAGCATCAATAACCATGCTAAACATCAAACATGTAATTATGTAACCATTAAACAATTTTAATTTTACGAAAGTCCCTGTAACAGTGCTACTCGATCGAGTATGTAGTGGTACTCGATCGAGTGCCCGCTACTCGATCGAGTGTCTTGGCTACTCGATCGAGTAGCCCTGAGATCAGAATGCCTCAATTCTGTCACACCTGCAGCTACTCGACCGAGTATGGGGTACTCTGTCGAGTACCTACAGGTCAAATACCTTGGAAAACCTGTCATAACCCACATGTATATATACATAATGTCACATAACACGAGTCGGGATGACTCCCCGACCCCCAAAATCCTGCATAAAGTCAACCTAGCAAATCCGGCCTTATGGCCAACCATACAAATCCGAAAATAAAAATTCTAACTATCAACAACTACTAACATCCAACACCAACGACCATAAACAAGGATAAAGAAATAGGAGTATCACTCCTGCTGCTGCTGCTCCTCCTCCATCACCTCATCACCACCACCATCGCCTCCCGACGTGCCCGCTCCTGATGACCCAATACCCGCATCAACCCCCACTCCAGCTCTAGGACTCACGTACCATGGGGTCAAGCCGCCAAAGGCAAAGGACTGCGGTGTCCCTCAAGCTGACTGATCCACCCCGTAAGAGTGGAAAACCCCACTATAGTCCCCAACTCCACTCCACCATACCGGATGTGGTCCCTCTGTCCCAATCCCCTGAGTGTACGTCATCTCGTGCATATTCCTGAGTGTCAAATTAGATGACACTCTCTCTGCCAAGTAACTCGATCGCGTCTCCGGGGTGTCAAGGTAGGGGTAGCACAGAAAAGGGTGCTGCTGTGGTGGTGCTACCGGTCGTGGTCTAGTCTCAGCGGTCCTCTCTCTCACTCGACGGGGTCATCTCCCCAACCTGGGCCTCTCCTCCACTACCGCCGTATTCTCCCCCTTCTTCGGCTCGGGCATCACCTGGAGAATCGTGTCATCAATGAGGTACGTCCTCAACTGTCGAGGTCCATCATCACCCTCCTCCTCCTCGTCGGAGTCCACATCTATAACCACCGGGTCTAACGGCTCTGTTGGTGGAAGGTGCTCAGGAGCCGGAATCTTCATCCAGCTCATGCCCCACACCCTCCAAGTAAGGCTGCCATCAGCTAAAGTTCTCAACCATTTCAGGTCGAGGTAGTAGTCACGGTCCATAATAGGCATCGGTGTAGCCAGAGGCACATACTCCGAAGAAGCCTCAAAGGAGGTTAGCTTTTCAGCTAGCCGAGTGGCGATAGCGCCACAACTCAAGTATCGGGAAGTGGCAGTAGCCATCAAAGCAAGGCTAGCGCAGACGATGGCAGGAGCATTAAAGACCACCCACTCGGCTCGCTCCGGGTTGAGGTAAGACATCAGAAGTAACACCTCATGATTGTTCAGTTTACTGATATCCGGTCTATCATAAAAGAGGTTCGAAAGAGAACGAAGAAAGATCCTCAAGGTAACATGCTGAACATCATTAATCAACATGTTACTTGAGGTGGGAGCTGGCTTTCCGGTAAGACAAGGCATTAGGCGGCAGACACCGCACTCAGCAGGAATATCAGTGATACAATCCTTGGGAGGCTTGGCCAACCCAAGGTGAGAAGCGAAAAGGTCCATGATAAGCAAGAAACTTGTGTTCATCAACCGAAACTCAACGGTTTGGGCAGCTGGGTCATAACTAAAGGAGCTCATAAACTCCAAAGTAAGGAAAGGGTAGGAATGTTTCCTCAGCCGATACAACCCCGTAAAGCCCAAGGTCTCAAATATGTGACGGACATCCGTCTCTATTCCCAAATCCTCCAAAAGTGTGGTATCCATACACCGAGTTGGCCTCATTTTGCGTTTTTGCATAACCATAAAACGCTCTCTCTGTTTAAAATCTACAAACACTACCGAAGGGTATTCCGGTACCGCGGGTACCACGGGTACCACGGGTCCACTCCCTTCCCCAGTCTCAGGCTGTGAAGCCCTCCCCCTTTTGCTTTGTCGGGTCCCTATGTTCAGTCTCGGCATCTGTTTCAGCATATTACTTAAACCAAACTTGTATAGACATGTAAAGCACATAATTCATACAATTGAACTTGGATACGTAACTAGGTACACACTTTCACCGGTAATTTCCCAATTTTGATATGCAAATTCAGTGTGTAGCAACTCATATTCATTAGTTGTGAAAACTTGAGCATGGTAAACACAACATACCCAACCAATTCTAACATCCTAGCATGATTCAAATGCTACTCTATACACACACCTAATAACATGTGAGGTATTTGTACATGTTCATAAAAAAGTAATTTAAAACATATATCATCATCAACCTTCAATATTAGAAACAAACAACTCAATTAGACTTGTTAGACGGTCTCTACAGCTGTAACGATTTTGACATATTCACCATCAATTAACATCACCATTACCATATTGAAGTTTAACCCTTACTTAAACAATCATATCCAACACCAAATTTCAATTATAGAAAACGAATTTCCATTTGGGGCATTTTTAAGACGGAGTTTTAAGGCAAGTTTTAAGGTGAAAATCACCAAAATTCGTCCTTCAACATGATATGTACCAAATATAGTGTTCAATTTCATCATATAACATGTAAAAACAACTCAAAATCAGTTTTGATTTTTGCAAACCCTAAAAAATTCGTCCCCAATTTCGCGATTTCTAGTCTATTTTACAGCAATTAATCACCAACATTCAAGAAAAGGGAAACATGTGAATCATATTACAACAATTAAAAGCAATAATTTGCCCATATAAATCGAAATTTCAGTCAATCCTACCATTCTAACAAGTTCAAAGTGATAAAAACATGTAAATAGGGAAGAAATTCATACCTTGATTAAGTAGAAAAGTAAAAGAATGTAAACAAATAAGAAGAAACAACCCAAATCTGTCACCACACTACAAAGTTATGAGAGCTTTTGAGGGTTATAAGAGCTTAGGTTTCGAAATCAAGAAGAAAGAATGAGAAGGATAAGAGGAAATAAGGGTTTTAAGAAACCCGCAGAATCACTGTACAGTAACCTACTCGATCGAGTGTCTAGGTTACTCGATCGAGTGTCCTATACTCGATCGAGTAGGCGCTATTTCGTCGAGTATCTGCAGAAAATTTCCACATCCCGACGTCATAGCTTCCTAACGAGATCGAGTGAGGTCTACTCGGTCTAGTAAGCACTCGCACTCGGTCAAGTAAAGTTAGGTACACGGTCAGAATACGAAGTAAATTGAAGATTCCTGCAAAAACAATATCGCGTGTCGATTCCAAACTAAGTTCGGATTCGTCACTAGTTATCATGCTCGTTCACGCATTACCATTATTACTCAAGCATACAATATCGTCTCAACAAATAAGTTTTGTATCATATTACGCTAAAACAAATTTATATAACTCGGTTTATCTGCTACCGAGTCATGTATATACACTATTACATTACCATATCACATTCAAGCTCATCTTACTGCGTTACTAGCAATTTCGTGCTCACATCAACATGAAACATATAATTAGCGATAAATCATTCTTTCATATGTCATATAAATGCATACTCTACATAGCACATTAAGGCCTATCATATTCCCATTTCAATCATAAGCAAATTATTCCACATAAATCGATCATCACGCAGCGAAAAGTTTCAACCAATAAACAAGGCATATACGCATTACTATATGCTATTTCTCATATTATAACTTAACACTTCTTTAACTTCCATTATTGTAATTACGGTAGAGCTTATAAACTCGTATATGATTACCGTTATTAACAACCTGAAGCAAACACTAACATGATCACCTTCATATTACGGCATACACTTTCACATTTTCACGCATTTCTATCAAATAAACTCTTGCCACGTTTCTCATAATCATCGTACAAGCTCCCTAATCATGCCAATTCTTCACTATACACCATCCAAACGCAACTACTACACCCATCTCTAAGTTAACAAGGACTCGACCACAAATAACTCCGACACAACTAACATACACATTACATACATACACACGGACTCCACATCCCCATACCCTGTGACTGGCTTAAGTACCATGGGGCCAAGATTTTGAAATGAGGGCGCCTACTCACCCAAAGTCTAGCATCAGCTGGGGCTCCCATCATACATACACCAGGTTCATTTTATTAGACTCGCTACGTTCATTAAGTTCATTTGTTACAGGTTCCAAAATTGTCGCTCTGATACCACTTTGTAACACCCCCATATCCAGAGGAGCCTTAACTAGGCCTTCCTTAGCATATAGGGGCATTACCATCTTGGTTTCCCGAGGACAGTAATAATCAAATGTGGATAAAAGAACTATTATGTTATATTACAAGTGATTCAAAACCAACAGACGATATAAAAGATACAACTCAAGGCTACTCGCTATCACTATCAAAACTCGCGAAGACTCATCCCTGCTCGGACTCCAGCTATCAACAACATCAACACCTGCAAAGACAGACTGCTCACCACAAGGGATCACGGCAGACACATAAACAAACAAGACAACCACACAAGGTCAATACTGAGATAAGATACGACAATATCAACAACATCTATCTATACAACACGACACAATCAGTCACATACACAAGCACACCGACTCCAACCAATCTCCGTCACCGACTGTCCACTGGACCAGCCCTGCCAGTGGGGGACCGCAGCCGTTCCCACCTAAACCCCGCTCATCATACCGAGCGATAACCCTGTCCCATTAATGTGCACATCCCCTTCCGTGGCGGGTTCCACGAAGGGCGAAACTAGGGTGTGAAGTCACTCCCGCAAGTGACTCCACTCAGCCGAGAACGCATCTCGAGAACCAGAGACAAACAGTCGCAAACCGCTGCAATACAACAACAACCAACAACCGTATACACGCTGCCACACAAACACAACCACAATATAACAACAACGACACAACAATCGACACACTAGACTATCGACAGAAACTGAGTAGGCGAACCTACCTTTAAGCAACTGCAACCAATCCATGCCAACATACGACATATCCAACAACCAAGCAACACCTATAACCATAACACAATCATCTATCACTACCAAGCAAACCCTAACTGCAAAGACAAGGATACGGATGATGATGACGACATACCTATCAGGAGAAACCCGGCAAAAGACCGCTACCCGACTCAAGGTACGCTCTCCTAAGGCACAAGAGCCTTCAAAGGCTTCCATGGAGGTTTTATGGTGAAGGGAAGGGAAAGGCGACTAAAGGATTGAAGAAATGAGGCGGAAATAATTTGCGGATTTAACAAAACGCGATTAAAAACCCTCGCTGAAAACCCGTTACTCGATCGAGTGTCTAACCTACTCGATCGAGTGTCCCCCTACTCGATCGAGTATCCAAGCTACTCGATCGAGTAGCCTCTACTCTATCGAGTACCACCCGTAACTCGCAACCCAAGATAACTTTGTCACGCACTTCTAAGGACTATTACCGCTCCCAAGTTCAGTCAACGCTGGTCAAAGGGTCTCCAAAAGGGCGGGTATTACAGTCAGTTACTCAATTATATTTTTAACTTTTTTTTTACACAGTAAGGATTATGAACTTGGGCCCTAATTTTGGAGGCCCGGTTCGGGCGCCCTGGGCCTTAGACTCCCCTGACTCTCACTAATTTACTAGAAACAAGTCACGCAGCAAAAACCTGCACACATGCAAGAAGTCACCGCCATGAATGACCTTTGTTTCTACGTCTCGACTTGAATTTTTTGCCCCCGCTGGATTCAATTTCTGGCTCTACCACTGACTTCGTCTTAGCTAAGTCCGTATTCGATACAAATTCAAGGCACGAAATTTATAACAATTGTCCACCTCGACTTGAATTATTCAAAAACCCGAGCCAAACCAAGAAGAACAAAAAACTCAAATCAGCTTCAATAAAGTCGATCCTCGAGTCGTTCGTTGTCCCAATAGTCTCCACTCTTACATGAACGCAACCCACAAAATGGACAAACGAACAAAATGTGCTCTAGAAGTGACCATTATACGAAGTACCAAATGTACGACGCTAATGCTGCCAACTGTACTAATTATGCAACATATCTTTATACCAACAGGAAGGCCAAACGTACCAAACACTGAAAAGAACAACATGTAATACTCCACTGAACTGAATACGTTATTCGGGTGGGGTAGCCTCTTGAAAAGGACCGTTGATAAGCTTAAATAACTAGTGCTTAAAGAGATTGAAAGTACTACTTATATCAACAAAATGCACTTTTTTTTCTAGTTATCCATGCGAAAAAACTCCATAGTTAAGTGTGCTTGGTTGAGAGTAGTCTTAGGATGGGTGACCTCAGGGAAGGTTCCCGGGATGCGCATGAGTGAGGACAAAATGCGCTGAAAGGTACCCGTGTTGATCTGTGTTCCATATACACAGTCTGGCAAGCTAGCGTGAGTGACCGCTTCCTACACAGCCTGGCAAGCTACCGTGAGTGACCGCTCCCGACCCAGGGTTTGGGTCGAGGTGTTATACAATAGCGCTACTAAACGTCAATACAAATATATGAGATACCGAATGTCACAAAAAAATGGAACGGTGTACCAAAACAACGCACACAAGACTCCAAAACAAATATCCTTCAAACTATCACGGCCAAATGTATCGTCGTACTAAATTGCCCAAAAAAAAGACACCTATGCCATGAACAAATAACGTCTCACTTGAGTATAATAGGTGCCATGACCACCACAAACATGCTAGACCAAGGCAACAAAACTCAAGTAAAAATCAAAGCAACATTCTAAGTGAGCACAAATCATCTCCAAATATTAGTCTAACTAGCTAGTCTAACCCAGCACTCCAAAGAACAAACCCCCATGGACGTTTCAGACGACCCCTTAGGAGATCCAACGACTCTCTTATTGAGGCGCGAAAACAAATATTGGTAGCTTGTCTTGAGGATCCATTAGTTTCACTTGTAAAGGAGCAAACTCCACCTTACCGTTAACACTAACATTCTTAAACAAACTCACCAAACTCACATGTTAACTTTCATAATATTCGCTCCCGACATCTTTTCACCCAAAAAATAAACAAACTCAAATAACGCCTAAAAGACAATGCGGAAGCAGAAGAGACCTATGTCTTGACCTTGGACTCTGATACCAATTGTTGTAACGGGGCCGTCCCATTACCCAATAGTTAGTTGAAAGAAGGTAAGAACAAAATAATAACGAATAACAAATAATTTTGTTGTCATCACACAAATATACTTGAACCTAGTCAAATAATTGGATACGTCCAAACTAAAAGAAAGCAAATTCACTGTTGTCGAGATAATAGTATAACAGTAGACCGATATACACGCGCTCAATAAGAGTCAAAAGTAATACCTCATTCTAGCAACAAATTTGGTAATCTAAAGATTACCCCAAATAGAGTTCAATTTGGAAAGAACTCACCAACGTTATGAAGGTCAAATGATCTTGAGGCTACCAAGATCCGAACAAACTCCTTCAATCTTTAAAGAGATCAGAAAAACATCAACCAATTTAACCAGAACAAACTAAAGCTTTCTCCCCGGTGTGAACCTCACAAATCGACTCTCATACTCACAAATTATCTCCCTCTTTAATATAAGTTTTTTTTTGGCAGTCCTCTTTAATATAAGTGTGTATATAAATTTATTTCACTCTTAATAAGAGACTCAAACTAATTAAAAAACAAAGACTAACACACCCATGGAAAATTAATTACTAATTTCCCAATATGAATTAGCATTAGCAACAATTAGTAAAACCTTAACTAATTTCCAAAAGCCAACTAAAACCCAACAAAGCGTCTTGCTTGTGACGGATATTATTCGTCACAAGTTGAAAATGAATAGTGCCTCTCTTACAATAAGGCAAATGGGAAGGCAAGTGGGGTGTGTAGCGGCGGCTATGGACGGGGTGCAGGGGATGCACCCGCACCCCTTTGTTAGAAAATAAGTATAATTTCGTGTAATTAGGGAACATATTAATTATGTTGATATAGTGGTTGTGTGTAGTTTTTCCTTGTTCAGGGTCATGGGTTCAATATTTATTGTGAACATTTTTTATTCAGTGTTTTTTTTACCATTTGTATTATGTATATTTTGCCCAATCACATAACGAATTATTATCTTAGAACCGGATTTCTCATTATAAAAACATAAATCCGCAAATTTCATAATTTGTTAATTTTCCGCACCCTCATCAACCGAATTATTTAATTGATGATGATCCTTTTATTGTAAGTGTCTTAAGTAGTCGGAGTAGATCACTTCACTTATCAATAAAAGAAGATTGGATGTAGGCCTTTAGAGTGTCGGCCGAACCAATTCAAAATCATTGTGTTGATCTTTTCTTCGCTTTTAATTTCGCTGCAATTTACTTACTCGTTCTTCTTTTACGGTTTTGCTAGTAACGATCCTCAATACTGTCACTCCTGGTCTTCTGTTTTTACTTCATAAACTAAGACCATCGGGTAACAGTCAGAACAACTGTCACTTCCAAACTTTACTTATCTCCTCGAGCTTTCGTGATACACATTTAATCATTTAATTTAATTGATGTATCCACTTGTTTTTCATATTGTTCATCAACTTATCTTTAAACAATAAAGATTAAAGTTGAAATTTTAAAATAGTACTTAATTCACCCCTCCCCTCTTAGGTACTTAGAATCCTAAACTATTCAGGGTGAAAATAGAGCACCCAATTAATAATACTCCCTCCTAGTCTGATTGTTGGTTCCTCTTTCCTTTTTCATGCTAGTCGGGTGTTGGTTCCCCTTTTCTTTTTTGGTAAATTTTGTGTGGTCCAAATTCAATTCCATGTGGGGTAGGGTATTTTGTGTGGTCCAAATTCATTTCCTTAATTGTGATGTCCAAAAGAAAGGGAACCAACAATTAGACTAGGAGAGAGTACCACTTACATATTGTGAGAGAGACACTATCCGTTTTCAGCTTATGACGAATAGTGCTCGACTGTCCGTGTTAAGAATTTAAACCTACTAGAAGACAAGGTAACATGGAAAATCAACAATAACTAGGATAGTCCAAGTGGGATCCGTACCCACTAATTTCCTAGGAATAGGTCACGCCCTAGGATAGTCCAAGTGGATCGACGCAAATTCATACCAACTACTTAGACTGTGTCTTCGACGCAAATTCATACCAACAACCTAGAAATAAGTCCCGCTTAGCTTAGACTGTGTCTTCGACGCAAATTCAAGCCACCAAATTTATATCACTTCGTATTATATTAGTAGACGCAAATTCAAGCCACCAAATTTATATCACTTCGTATTATATTAGTACTTGTGTTTTAACATTCAATGGATAAGGAAAGTTCGTCAATTCTCGCCTTATGTTTTATCCTTGATTTAAGTTATCCACATATCAATAAGTGGATTATACATCTGATGTTGTACATCAGATGGTATAGTTTTAGAGCATTAAGATAAAATTTTTGAGTTTTAATCTAAATTTTTTGAGTTTTATATATTATAAGGTTTTTGAGTTTATTTACTTAAACTTTAATCTCAAAAAGTTACATTATAACTCAAAAAAGTTACATATAAACTCAAAAAAAATTGATTTATGACATCATAAACTAAAATGTAATTTATAAACTCTATAGTACTCGAAAAAAATACACAAAAACTCAAAAAGTCATTAAGTATGATGTAGTACTTCTGATGTACAATCATTTTTCTCCATATCTCTCAAACATACTGTTAGTCTATGAGGTAAGGTCGAGAGATCATAAAAAATCTCATATTTAGGCTTTATTTCAAAGAAATTAACTCTTGAGCAATATTTGATTTATCTTAATTTTTTGTAATTATTTGATAGATAAATTATTTACCAAAATAAGAGGAGCATGTGAGAAATAAGTTACCTGTTTTTTTATTCATTCAATTTATAATATTAAATACAGAGAACTTATTATGTCCTTTTATATCATTTTACCAAAAAAACAACTACCTTTCGGTTAGTTTGCCAAACATTTTTGGCTTAATCAATTAAATTATCTTCTCTTAATTTTCAGTTACCTTTTAAGCTACATTTTTAGTTTTCAGTTAATTGTTCAGTTAGTATGACAATTGAAATTTAAGATATAGTAGAATTAATTATATTTTACTCCTTTTCGAAATCCACATTTTAAAAATTATTCCCTTTTGAATTTTTTTGCTAAAATTACTCCATTAAGTTGCATTTTTTCCTAAAATTGCTTTAAAACTGCAATTTATGACTTATTTTCCCTGTTTTTGAACTCTCCCTCCATTTGTCAACATAGTTATACCTTTCAAAGTATAAATTGCCTAAGGCACAATTGGAATAAGTTCAAAAACAAACGAAATAGTTCACTTAAATTGAAATTTTAAAGTAATTTTAGGAAAAAAAAATCAATTTTGGAGTAATTTTAACAAAAAAATTCAAAAGGGAGTACGGTAATTTTAAAATTCATACTACTTTAACATTATGAGTTTATTAATATCTATTGTACAGTACCAAATCCAATATACATACCAAAGAGATTAAGAAAGACAAAGAATACCTAAATTAATTTTACATCCAAATACATGTGAAAGAATCAAACTCGGAACCCAAACATCAATATCGTACTTGATAGCCGTCTTCATCTGACCGTCGCTGACTGCCGTTAATGGTGGTTGTCGGTCGCCGCCTATTAGAGAGGTGGTTTCCAGTCGCGTATCAGTGCTGTGGTGGTGGTTTTCTTGTGTCAGTGGTGGAATGGAGTGGTGGTATTGTCAGAAGAGTTTGGTTGGGTTTTATCACTTTATGGGATGAGGGAAGAGAAAAAGACTTTTAGTTGGGTTTCTACGGTATGCCGGTTTGAATTCAGAAAAGTTGTGATTTTGATTTTTTTTTTAATAAAAGGTCTAAGGGTCGGGTATGGGTCTCATAACATAGACCCGGACCCGAAATATTTTCTTAAGACCCATACCCATTGGGTCTAAAAAAATGAGACCCATACCCGACCCATTAGGGTCCGACCCTAAGGGTCTGGGTCGGGTCCCCGACCCACTGCCATCCCTAACTGTTACACATTGTCATTAATATTAAGGACTGTTCTTTTAACTTAATTTCAGTTTTTATAAATTCAATTCAGTTCATTTTAGCTTTATAAAATTTATTTCTGTTCTGTTCTTTTTAAGCTCCATTAAATTAAGTTAAGTTCAAATTATTATTATTATTATTATTATTATTATTATTATTATTATTATTATTATGATTATGATTATTATTATTATTATTATTATTATTATTATTATTATTATTATTATTATTATTATTATTATTATTATTATTTTATATTCTTCTTATTATTATCATTATTCATATTAATTTATTTATTATTGTTGCTATTATTATTATTATTATATTATTATATATTTTAATATTTATTATATTACTATTATTATTATCATTATTATTATATTTAATATTATTATAGTTAATATTATTATTGATGGGACACGCTTCGTCGACCCGGCCCCCATGCCAAGTGCGGGTGGTTCAAGTGCTTGTCACCTCATACAAAAAGGTACATTTGAAGCTCTATAAATATCTTCCTTGGATCCATTCCAAAGGGGACACGTGCAAGATGCATGTATTTAAAAGACGTGTCACCTAACAATCTTTTTCTCTAGATATATTTAAGCATCTAAGATAACTTCGGGACCCCTTCCTCAAGCGAGGTCTTGGCAATACGTCCAGTAACATACTAACTTAGGCATCGGAGAAGGCCTCTTTGGTACCCCTCCCCCCGAGGCCCTATGTATTGCATATGCGGGTCCCTCCCGAGGTAGCCGAGTATCAACACAACATACATCCGAAAGGACCGCGTTGGCTGATAGGCTATCGCACACCTATGCAAAGATAAATTCCCTAAACACAAATAAATGTAGTAATAGGGGTCTAACCACAAGGAGACGAGAGTTTTCTAAACAAGTTGTTATGGATTGAATTCTATCGAGGTCGGTTTATCGGTTGTTGGTTGGTTATGCAAATAAAATGAAAACAATAATAAAAAAAGCGTCTAGGGAAATCGGGTCGCACATGCAAATTACTAATTAGTCATGTTAATTTAGAAATGCATTGATAATGATAAATTGTTTAGGCTTAGAGACACCCACCTATCGATATTAGTGTCAACCATAGACCGGATCCTAGAGAAACTCTCGTTTATGACTAGGTCATCCTTGATGATTAGATGTTTTGGTCGTCATTTCTACTATCAAAAACAATTTATAATAATCCCAAATTAAGTAGTATAATAAGGGGTGTCGGTCTCAAGGATGACGGGGGCTAGCACTATGATTTGATTAAGTCTAAGTTTAGCCTAGTAAAAATGGGGATTTGATTAAGACTAACAACTAGATTTAAACTAAAGCGAGCAATTAACTATATGCGTAAACATTTGATTTAAGGAAATAGGGCAGTTGGGTTCCCCTAAGCAAGGTTGGTCAACAAATATGTGTCAAAAGGTTTCCGGGTAGAAAATAATGAAGAAAGCAAGTTAATTTCTTAACCTTATCTTAAGATGGACACAAGAATCATCATTTAGTACCTTATCTCTTCATAAACATGCTATCAAGCAACAATACAAACTCTCATTCATAAAGAAGCTAAGCAAAATTGTAGAAAAGTATGAACTTTCATACACACAATTCAACAAACACCTTCAATGCATGATTATGAAGAATTATATTTCCACCCAAAAACACATATTAACAACCCATTTGATTGACCTAACCCTCACTTAGGTTCCCCCGAAACCCTAGTGGGAGACTACTCACACATGGTTGCAAAACAAATGTAAACAAATGAGTAAAAGTAAGCAAACATGGCAACAAACATTATGAGAAGATGAACAATCACTAATTATCAAAAGGAGATGTAAATTATTAAATGAACAAAGTAAATAAGGAAGAGGATTATACCAACAATAAGGAAATATTGATACTTTGATTGAATTAAGGAAGAAATTCTTCAATATCTCCAAAATACAACCCGATAACCAAATGTAAACAATTCACTAATACTAATTCTAAGCTAATAATAAGAGTAATTAATAATTGATTATGAAAAGATTAAGGTTTTGATTAAGGGTTTGCATAAAATTAAGGAAGTAATTTCAGATCTAGGGTTGTGTACAAAATGATTAAGGGAATGGGGTATTTATACCACCCCCTTTAATTAAACACAAATGAAGGAAAAGGATCCCAAAATGTCGACTGTTGTTCTGTGTTTAAGCACTGCTGGTTAAGATACTCAGCCCGGGCAGGGCCATCTTGAGCTTGGACCAAAATCGACTTGGGATCTCTTCCGGTGGGACCCCGCCTGCCGCGAGAGTGCTCCTTCTTGACCTTCTTCTTCATTTCTTCAGTAAGGGAAGCGTGTGCCGGTTGACCGGATGCCGGAAACACCTACCGGTAGCGCGCACCCAAATTTTTGGCTTCAAAAACTCATTTAAAATTTGGCTAAGTGTTGGAGGAGTTCCCTGCCGGTGGACCGGCCTGCCGGCAGAGAACACTTTCTCAGCATTTCCTTCATTCTGTGGATGGGAGGGATGTCACTGCCGGTGGACCGCCTGCCGGCAGAGGCATCAGCTCGGCTTTTTCCCTCCTTTCTTCTCAAATTGGCATGATCTTAAGCCCGAGCTTGCTCCTTCTTCCGTCTTGCCTCTTCTTAGGCCTATTCCTTACAAAATGAGGCGGGGATTCATGATATATCACCACGAGGAGAAAGGAGACAAAATGCAAGGGAGTCGGGGTTGAAACCGTGCCAAATGGGGTCAAAAAGTATGAGAATAAAGAGGGGAAATGGTCAATAATAATCGATTATCAAACCTCCCCACACTTAAACATTACTCGTCCCCGAGTAAGCAAGTGAGCAAAAACACGACCCTTAATCTGTAACACCCCCATATACCAAGGAGCCTTAACAAGACCTTCCCCAGCATATAAGGGCGTTACCATCTCGGTTGCCCGAGGACAGTAATAATCAAATGTCGATAAAAAAACGTTTAAGTTATATTACAAGTGATTATAAACAACAGGCGATATGAAAGCTACAACTCAGAACCACTATCTACTATGGGAACTACTTCTGTCGTGACTCGTGATAGACTCGTCCATCCAAGCACCCAGCTATCATCCAAATAACAACCTGCTAAGACTAACTGCTCACCATAGTGGATCACGGTAGACACATCAGAAACAAACTACAAAACAAAATCACACAAGGTCAGCAACCGAGGGAGCAAACACATACAAACAGACACAACACAAGCACAACAACACCCACACTACATCTCCTCCAACCAACCACCATCACTGACTGTCCACTGGAGCAGCCCTGCCAGTGGCGGATCGCAGCCGTTCCCACCTAAGCCCCGCTCATCTATCCGAGCGATAAACCCATGTCCATTAATGTGCACATCCCCTCCTGTGGCGGGTTCCACAGAGGGCGAACTACGGGCGTGAAGCCACTCCCGCAAGTGACTCCACTCAGCCGAGGGCGCACCTCGAGAACCATAGACAATCACAATCAGCTGTACCACAACAACGATTATCAAAACAACACAAGTCCAACCAACTACCACAACCAATCATGAATACTGACACTAAACCAACCAAACAACAACAACAAACTCTCTAGACAATCAACAGTACTGAGTAGGCGAACCTACCTTTAGCGAACCGCACCGATCCCGCGTCCAACCATTAGATACCAATCAACCAAACAAATCACATATACCAACAGTACAACCATCTATCACTATTACTACCAACCTAATTGAAAACAACGATGACGATGATGATGACAATAACATACCTATACATAAAAATACGGCGTCAAGACCGCTACCCAACTCAAGTACCTCATCCCCATGGTGTAAGCATCCTCAAGGACCTCAAGGAAAGGATTATGGTGAAGAAGAAAGGAGGTGACGGCATTTAGGTTTAGGAAGAAGGTGCGGAAATAATTTGGGGTTTCACGATTATCGATTTATAAATCCCCGCTGCAACCCGTTACTCGATCGAGTAACTGACTTACTCGATCGAGTGACCCCTACTCGATCGAGCTCCCACGCTACTCGATCGAGTAGCCTCAGCTAGATCGAGTACCACACAAACCAAAGCTCACCACGTCCCCAGTTATCACTCGTAAGGTTTTCTAAGGTCAAGATCGATATCCAAGATCAGTCAACGTCGGTCAACGGGTCTCTAAAAGGACGGGTATTACATAATTAGCTATACATTAATCTATGCTAGTAATATCCGATGGAAGGCAATTAACGGGCCTCCTCCATCCTTTCAACTCACGTAGTCATGCCTATGAGGTAAGGCACAACTCATAAGGCAAGTGGGGGCTTGCAAGAAAAATGCGATGCATCCAATCATGTGAGCACAAAAGCAAGTAATAGAATTCATCTAACAAAATGGTCCACTTTCCTCATATAAGTGTTCGAGTTTTCAGCTCAAAAACATGGTCCCGGTCGGGAAATACCGCCTCTCAGTCTCAATGGAGGTGCCAACCTCCTAGGCATGGCCTAGGCAACCCTAATGTGTCCAATAAAGCTCAAGAAACGGATTCTAGAGTAGGAAAGGGGAAAGAGGGACTAGACCTCCGAGAATTACAAAGCCAACACAAGATTCAACCAAAAGACCCATGACTAAGGGGACCTAAGTCAACGACATCCTCACGGTTTTCACTCGTCTCTCATTTAAATTCCGGGTGTTTTTGTACAAAAAGTAACCAAAACACTCTCCTACTCCGACTCGTGAGAACGTGCCCGCAATCTAATGTGTAAGACCGTCGTATGTCCAAATGAGATGCAAAATATAACAATGCACAAATCATGATATGAAGGTTGTAATGGGGCTAGGAAGTAGGGCGAAACGGGATTGGTGTAAGCACCGTTTGGACATGTGGAGTTCAAATCGATAATTGTCGACACATCACATCCCACTTCTTATTGCAACACATGAGACACGTCTATGCCCGAACATAGAATTGATAACCAACACTATGCAAAAATTAATCGGATTACAAGAATCATTATGGTTGGGACGATTGTGATCACGTAAAGCCATTGGAGGTGGTGGTGATTGAGGTGGAGTTGGAATTTGAATGTTGTGAAATGGGTTTTATATTGAGGTCTCAATTGTGTCGTTTGGCGGAAGTGGGGTCGTGGTGTCAATGATGGGTAGGGTGTGCGGGTTTGGTTGGTCTATGTTTGCTTGAGGAGGGTTCCTAACTCTATCAAGAGTCCTTGTCCTCAAGGTCCTAAAAAGCCTTTCGGGGTCGGAGTTGAAGAGTAGAGCTTGATGGTTCCTCCTAGGCATGCACTCGATAAACCGTTAGTTTCCTAGTGTTTTTACACACTAGGGGAGGGCAAGAAATTCACACACTCTACAATGAAACATACAACTACTAAATCAAACTAGCAAGTGAGATAAAACTAAAGCTAAGACTCTAAACAAACTAAGTATAGCCAAACACCATCCCCGGCAACGGCGCCATTTGATGAGTAGATGTTTTGGTCGTCATTTCTACTATAAAAAACAATTTATAATAATCCCAAATTAAGTAGTATAATAAGGGGTGTCGGTCTCAAGGATGACGGGGGCTAGCACTATGATTTGATTAAGTCTAATTTTAGCCTAGTAAAAATGGGGATTTGATTAAGACTAACAACTAGATTTAAACTAAAGCGAGCAATTAATTATATGTGTAAACGATTGATTTAAAGAACTAGGGTAGTTGGGTTCCCCTAAGCAAGGTTGGTCAACAAATATGTGTCAAAAGGTTTCCGGGTAGAAAATAATGAAGAAAGCAAGTTAATTTATTAACCTTATTTTAAGATGGACTCAAGAATCATCATCTAGTACCCTATCTCTTCATAAACATGCTATCAAGCAACAATACAAACTCTCATTCATAAAGAAGCTAAGCAAAATTGTAGAAAAGTATGAACTTTCATACACACAATTCAACAAACACCTTCAATGCATGATTATGAACAATTATATTTCCACCCAAAAACACATATTAACTGTTGGGGTTGGTGTCCTTAACAGTTAGTGCAAGGACTTATAAATCTCTAAAAGGATCAAAGGGCATACTTTTGGTATTATTATCAGTTGATCCACGTTTATCAATAACGGTTGGCTTGCTAGATAAGTTTGACGTTATTGTCATACAGATGGCGGTGATCAACTGGTCCCTAAAAGTCACACCTATAGGATACGTTTGAGAGATGTGACGGTATGAAAATACAGTCATGTAGATGCCAAATTTGACTAACCAGTTAGTCCGAGTTATTTGACTAGTAATTAGTCAAAATGTGATGTTGAGATATTATATTTAATACAGATTAAATAAAATGGGCTAAGGCGAATTAAACAGTTAATTCGTAAATTAAATATAAACGATTATATTTAATTAATGTATATTGAGTAAATTATACAATATCGTCTTTGTCGGACATGTATTAATACTTCAACTAACCCGTGTTATTAGTTGATGTTTTAATAGCCGATAACCGATGACGATTTATAAAAACCGCGTCATATACATTTTAGCGGGATTGGTCGGGCCACGAGTTAAAAGAAGGAGGAAGTGAAAGCCCACTCCCTCCCCTAGGCTCTCGGTTTGGCCGAACCAAACAAAAGGAGAGACTCCCTCTCCTTTTGACCTAGCGATTTTCATTTGAGAAAAACTAGGGTTTTGGAGATCATTTCTCTCGAAACCTAGATCTCACATCGTAAAACCTCACAAGAGCTTTCTCAATATTGCAAGTCAATTAGAAAGCATTTCTAGCACAAGGGCATAGTCTCAGACGGTCTTGGGTGCAACAATTAGGAGGGAATCTCTGTTGATTTCTGTTCTTTACGCCGCACTACAAAGGACCCGAGGTTGATTCTTTATCTTTGTCGTTTCTATATTGTATTTCGTTTATGACCATATTTCACATGTTAAATTTACGTTATAGTCCTAAATTTAAAGGGTCTTATACGGATATTACCCCACAAGTGGTATCAGAGCGAGACCACGTAAATTTTCTATGTGTTTTTCATTAAACGGAATAGGATTGATAATTTTTGCTTGAAAACCGTGAGGCAGCAAGTTTTTTTTTTTTTGATCTCGAAAATTTTTTTGTTGCTGCGGTTTTTCCTTATCTCGAAAACCGTGTCCAGTTTACACGGCTGAAATTTTTTTTTAAAAACCGTGACATGTCTTACACGGTTATTTCATCTTGTTTTTCAATTTGTTATTATGCATATTGTTGTTTTATACGGAGATTATAACAATATGTCAAGTTTTGTCAAATTGTAAAATTGTTTTGATGCGGTTTTGATCGAAATTGCAGTAGGTTTTGTTTTGTCAAACTGTTTCACGAGGGTTTTAAGTTTTCCAGAAATTTTTGTACTCGATCGAGCATGTTTTTAATCGATCGAGTGGTTTTTCTGTCTTGTTTTTACTCGATCGAGTCCTTGCTGCACTCGATCGACCACTTTAAAACCCACCGCTTTCGATCGAGAAGTCCTTGTACTCGATCGAGCAAGTATTGTGATAAAAGTCCTCGATCGACCACGGTTCTGTCGATCGAGTACTTCTGACTAGCATACCTCTCGATCGACTAGCGTTCGAGTCGATCGAGCTCTTTAGTTCCTCGATCGAGCACTTTTGTCCCTGGATCGAGGGATTTTGTTTTGGCAGCTTTGAATTTTACTCTTTTTGTCTAAAAATTCTCTTTTGGCCATAAAATGTACATTATACGGATATTGTACACTCGCTATGATTGTGAAACGGTTCACACACGTACCATTAAGTTATTTTAAAGCGTATTTAAAGTAACGGATTGTATTTGATTAAAATTAAATTGATAGAAGCGGTTTTATCACATGAATTTTAATCATTAAAAGGTGGTTTGGATATATTTAACATAATTACGGAATTATGTCACGAATGAATTTGTTTTTAGTTGATGCATATTTATTTATCGTTAATTTTGAATGCTTGTGAATGCCTTTTATTACGTATTTAATTTTACAATCAGTTGTAACTTAGTGTGGCCTTAGTAGAACGTGTTACCGTAATGAAGGAACACGGTCTTGGTTGTATTTTGAGATCTCGTATCTCCGTTTTGGATTTTTCACTTGTAATTACAGTTTTTAATTAGAATGTAAATAGGTTATATTTTGTGATTTTAAATGTAATTTTTGAGAAGACCAAAGATGGAACCGGATGCTCACTCCCGCTACATGGATCAAGATGAAACATCAAGACAAGCTTCTCGGGTCCAACGGTGGATTCCAAAGTTGTTTTATGTTCTTTTTATTAGGATAGGCCACACTAGGAATTTTTATTTACGTATTGCATTCTTTTATTTATTTTTCGCAACGATAATATGCATCATATTCCGCCTAAAAACCAAACCACCTATTTATTGCATGAAAACTGACACATGTAGAGGTCTCGAGTTAGTTTTCTTTGACATTCTCATGTCACACGATCTATGCTAAGCCATCACTTAAATTAATTCATTCACGCAGACGCTAGTTATTCGTTCACTTAATATGAATTATAATTAAGTTGATGGGATCTTCCTCGTATAATCAAAAATTGAGAACGGTCTTTATAGGTCAAACTCCAATGAATCCCTTCTTCGTCGGTAGGCATAATATGACCCCTTCTACGTCGGGTAAGTTGGAACCGATTGACTTATTTTATCTCAACACTATGGTCACTCGTACGATCCTGTGATTATGGTGGACTATAGATAGGATTTCCAGAAATCTATCGACCAAGAGTTTTTACGGAAGAACTAGCTAAACAGTTGGCTTATCAATTTACGGAAATTGAGTCTTGGGATCACTTGTATCATTCTTGAGGGAGATCAATTATGCAAGTGCAAGAGTCTACACGTTAAAATGAATTTTAAAATAGACTTAAATCACCTCGATGAGTTGCTTATTTCGTTCTTGTTTTTCTTTCTTTTTCAGTGTAGATCACGAACTTTTAAACTCGCTAATAACCAATGGTGGTTCTACCGATAACCCAATGCCAAGTACCACATTGGACCGCGAGTCCTGGCTTCGGATCTTCATGAATCAGATGAATCGGTCTACTCGATCGAAGAATGATGGATCAAACTTCGCTTGGACCGGGAGGCGGCATTACGGAATCTTGCCGCGCCGGCCGACGGGAAGCTCAAATATCTATTAGAGCCCATCCCGGCAAACCCAGGTCCCACGGCTAGAGTTGCTGAAATCACCAAGTTTAATGATTTTACGTATGGAAGCGGGTGCGATTAAAAACGTACTCATTTTTGCAATGGAACCCAATTTGCAGAAACGCTTCATAGCCCATGGTGCAAACAAGATTTTCACCACGCTCACTAAGGAATTCTCGAAAGCACCGAGAATCGTGACCTATGAGCATACCACTCGCTTCTTTGATGCGAGACTCCAGAAGGGCCAACCTATTAGCCCACACATTCTCAGCATGATTGAGAATGTCGAGAAGCTGGAGACCTTTAATTGTAACATCAGCGAGAACATTGTTATCGACCGCATGCTTCATTCACTCCACGATGGTTTTTCGCAATTTAGAGCGAATTACTATATGAATGATTTGAAGAAAACCCCACATGAACTGCACTCCCTTCTCGTACAGACCGAGAAGGACATGAAGTTCAGTGGGAGCTTGAAACAGGATGTTCTCGTTGTGTCAAACAAAGGGAAAGGTAAGGGCAAAGCTCAGGCAAACCTAGCAGTAGGTAAACCGAAGTTCAAGAAGTCGGGTTCAGGTAAGAGTGGGCCTGGTGAGTCGAGCACCTCATCAGGCACGACAAAGAGCAAGAATGAAAACATGGAGTGCCATCATTGCCACAAGACTGGGCATTGGAGGCGTACATGTCCTGTTTATCATGAGGACTTAAAGGCAGGTCGTGTTAAACCTGTTGGTATGTCTTCTCTCTCTTCTACTTTTATTCATATGATTGAGATTAACCACGCAAGTTACGGAACTTGGGTACTTGATACTGGTTGTGGTTCTCATCTGTGTAATCATGTGCAGGGGCTCCGAAACATCGAACCCCTCGTAAAGGGTGAGGTGGACCTGCGTGTTGGGAATGGAGCAAGAGTGGCTGCCATCTCAAAGGGGACATATGTGATCCAACTTCCTAGCGGATTTGAGTTGTCATTATATGACTGCTATTATGTACCTAGTCTTTCGAAAAACATTATTTCGGTTTCTGCACTTGACAAACTTGGTTTTTCATTTGTAATAGAGAATAATACTTGCATTTTCTCTTTACACGATATGATTTATGGCAAGGCGGTCTCCATGAACGGAATTTATGTTTTAGATCGGACCACCGAAATATTACACGTAATGAATAAAAAGTTAAAGGTTGGTGACAAAGATCAAACGTATCGTGGCAATCGCCGTAGTATGGGACACATTAATGAGAAACGCGTTAAGCGAGCTCATCAAGAAAGGAGCTATCTCGGCCTTTGATTTTCAATCATTTGGCACGTGTGAATCATGTCTCATCGGTAAGATGACTCGGATTTCCTTCAAAGGTGTTGGAATGCGCGCTGCTGACCTATTAGGGCTCATACACACGGATGTATGTGGTCCTATGTCAATCACCGCACGAGAAGGCTATAGGTATTTCATCACTTTCACGGATGATTTAAGTAGATATGGCTATGTCTACTTAATGAAGCACAAAAGTGAATCCTTTGAGAAATTCAAGGAATACCAGAATAGGGCACAGAACCTATTGGGTAGAAAGATAAAAACACTGCGTTCGGATCGTGGTGGCGAGTATCTTTCTCACGAGTTTGATCAACACCTAAAGGACTGTGGGATTGCCCTACAGTTAACTCCACCTGGAACACCTCAATTGAATGGTGTGTCCGAACGGAGAAATCGAACACTACTTGATATGGTTCGATCCATGTTGAGTCACACCGTGTTGCCTGACTCATTGTGGGGTTATGCTCTTCTGTCAGCTGCTCTAATACTTAACCGAAGTCCGTCTAAAGCTGTTGACAAGACTCCATATGAACTATGGAAGGGAACGGTCCCCAACTTGTCCTTTATACGGGTTTGGGGCTGCGAGGCTTATGTCAAGTGGAGACACGAGGATAAGCTCGGCCCGCGATCGGTCAAGACATACTTTATAGGTTATCCTAAAGGAACGCTTGGTCATTACTTTTATTCGCCAACCGAACAACGTGTTTTTGTTGCGGCTAGTGCGACATTCTTAGAGAAGGAATTCCTCGAGAATGCAAAGAGTGATAGAACCTTCGAACTGTCGGAGATTCCAGAACCAAGTACCGAGCAACTATTGGAGGAACCTATTCCTTCAATCCCGGCTGCGGTTAAGATTCCTGAGGAACCTAGGAGGTCGGGCAGAGTCTCTATTCCTCCGGACAGATATATTGGTATGGTCGAGGAACATGACATAGATGACGTTCTACTCTTAACGAGTAGTGAACCCGCAACCTATAAAGGTGCCATGACTAGTTCTGACTCAAAGCTATGGCTTGAGGCCATGCAATCCGAGATGGACTCCATGTACGAGAACAACGTGTGGGATCTTGTTAACTTACCTGCTAAGGTTCGTCCCCTTCAATGCAAATGGCTTTACAAGATAAAGCATTCTGTGGAAGGTCAACAAGATATCTACAAAGCACGACTAGTTGCTAAAGGTTTCACCCAAGTGCCAAGTTTGCACTACGATGAGATTTTTGCACCTGTAGTCATGCTGCGTTCCATTCGGATTATCTTAGCGATTGCCGCTTTTCACGACTATGAAATTTGGCAAATGGACGTGAAAACCGCCTTCTTAAACGGCTTTTTGGAGGAAGAGTTGAACATGGTACAACCCGAAGGTTTCATCGATCCAGAACATCCTAAGAAAGTGTGCAAGCTTAAGCGTTCCATTTATGGACTTAAGCAAGCATCAAGGAGTTGGAATCATCGCTTCGACCAAGTGATAAAAGAAAATGGATTTACTCGATCGGTCGAGGAACCACGTCTATATATCAAGTCGAGTGGGAGCAAGATTGTCTTCCTAATATTGTATGTAGACGACATACTCCTGATTGGGAATGACATACCTCTCTTAACTTCGGTGAAAGTATGGTTGAAAAACCATTTCCAGATGAAAGATCTGGGAGAGGCACAAAGAATTCTAGGCATCCGTATCTATCGAGATAGATCACGACGGATGTTATCTCTCGTCAGAGTCTTACATAGACAAAGTCCTAGAGAGATTCAAAGCATGACTAACTCCAAGAAGGGGTTTCTTCCTATGGCTCCGGGGGTGCATTTGAGCAAGTCTCGGGCACCGAGAGACACCGGAAGAGAAAGAGCGCATGACACGGATTCCTTATGCCTCGGCTATAGGATCAATCATGTATGCCATGATATGCACACGTCCGGACGTGGCATATGCATTGAGTATGACAAGTCGATTCCAACAAACATCCGGGTGAATCACATTGGTGGTGTCAAAAACATTCTTAAGTACCTACGGAGGACTAAAGATTGGGCATTGACTTATGGAGGCGAACAAAAGCTATGCGCAACC
Source organism: Silene latifolia (assembly GCF_048544455.1). NCBI lineage: Eukaryota > Viridiplantae > Streptophyta > Magnoliopsida > Caryophyllales > Caryophyllaceae > Silene > Silene latifolia. The sequence goes on along the minus strand of NC_133530.1, from coordinate 32,259,603 downwards.
GTTCTGCAGATGCTAGCTTCCAAACGGATCGTGATGACTCGAAATCTCGGTCTGGATTCGTTTTTACTCTTAATGGCGCCGCATCACCGGAAGAGTTCGAAACAAATCACACAGCAGATTCTACGACCGAGTCCGAGTACTATGCCGCGTATGAAGCTACAAAGGAAGCGATATGGATGCGTCAATTCTTACATGGGCTATCTGTAGTGCCTAGTTCGAATGACCCGATCACCATCTATTGCGACAATAGTGGTGCCATCTTCCAAGCTAAGGAGCCAAAGTCTAGCAACAAGTCTAGACATGTACAACGGAAAGCTCATCTAATCCGAGATTACGTGGAGCAAAAGGAAGTAGTGATAGAAAAGATTGCTACCGATGATAACATAGCAGATCCTCTCACTAAACCATTACGACAAGATAAGCATGAAGGGCACGTTAATTCCATGGGAATCAAACGTGTTCCTGAGTTGTAGTACTTTTTATGGATTAGATTCATTCTCGTTTGTACTCTATACGACATCATCGTTTTGATATTTATATATATATATATTTTGTTTTTCATGTGGATTTGTACGACAAATTTTGAACACCACAAAGTGATTTGAACAAACATTATATTTTTGGTCCTTAATTGCCCACATGAGCTGATAACTCTGGCAATTATTTTGTGACGTTGGTTGATGGTGGGTTCAACGAGCCATAAGTCAACCGGTTGACTGACCAATCACAGAGGCGATTTATACGGATATTTCGTAGGACACAATTGTGACATCGACGTGGAGTCCTATATGTTTTATAACATTCGCTGCCCGGTCGTGGATAGGACCTCCATGGTGATCCTAAGAGTCGATTCTTTTGACTATCGACTGTCTCTTGAGACTACGGCAGATTTTGGGTGACTTTGGTTTCTTTCTCACGGTCATCCGTAACAGGGGGCCAAGTAGATTTTTTCTGGGTCATTTCATGCTGTGCTTAGATCGGAAGGAGTCGAGTTGAAGGAAATATTCAGCCTTTATCAGGTACTCGATATTTCTCAGGGCCACTCGAGGAGTCAGAATCGAAATGCATGGCCATGCTCGGATACGGATTCGTTTTATCAGTTAAGTTACTCTCTAGTCGGGGAAACCACTCTTGATACAGATCGATTGTAAAATACGACCTTTCTGGATCCGGATCTGCAAATTGTTTTACATTGAGTGGGAGAAATTTTAAATGAATATGAGAATCGGTTATCGCACATACACTTTTACGGACAAGTGGGAGTTTGTTGGAGCTTGTGTCCTCCAGTTAGTGCGGATAACGTCATTGCACATACACTTGTACGGACAAGTGGGAGCTTGTTGGGGTTGGTGTCCTTAACAGTTAGTGCAAGGACTTATAAATCTCTAAAAGGATCAAAGGGCATACTTTTGGTATTATTATCAGTTGATCCACGTTTATCAATAACGGTTGGCTTGCTAGATAAGTTTGACGTTATTGTCATACAGATGGCGGTGATCAACTGGTCCCTAAAAGTCACACCTATAGGATACGTTTGAGAGATGTGACGGTATGAAAATACAGTCATGTAGATGCCAAATTTGACTAACCACTTAGTCCGAGTTATTTGACTAGTAATTAGTCAAAATGTGATGTTGAGATATTATATTTAATACAGATTAAATAAAATGGGCTAAGGCGAATTAAACAGTTAATTCGTAAATTAAATATAAACGATTATATTTAATTAATGTATATTGAGTAAATTATACAATATCGTCTTTGTCGGACATGTATTAATACTTCAACTACCCGTGTTATTAGTTGATGTTTTAATAGCCGATAACCGATGACGATTTATAAAAACCGCGTCATATACATTTTAGCGGGATTGGTCGGGCCACGAGTTAAAAGAAGGAGGAAGTGAAAGCCCACTCCCTCCCCTAGGCTCTCGGTTTGGCCGAACCAAACAAAAGGAGAGACTCCCTCTCCTTTTGACCTAGCGATTTTCATTTACAGAAAAACTAGGGTTTTGGAGATCATTTCTCTCTGAAACCTAGATCTCACATCGTAAAACCTCACAAGAGCTTTCTCAATATTGCAAGTCAATTAGAAAGCATTTCTAGCACAAGGGCATAGTCTCAGACGGTCTTGGGTGCAACAATTAGGAGGGAATCTCTGTTGATTTCTGTTCTTTACGCCGCACTACAAAGGACCCGAGGTTGATTCTTTATCTTTGTCGTTTCTATATTGTATTTCGTTTATGACCATATTTCACATGTTAAATTTACGTTATAGTCCTAAATTTAAAGGGTCTTATACGGATATTACCCCACATTAACAACCCATTTGATTGACCTAACCCTCACTTAGGTTCCCCCTAAACCCTAGTGGGAGACTACTCACACATGGTTGCAAAGCAAATGTAAAAAAATGAGTAAAAGTAAGCAAACATGGCAACAAACATTATGAGAAGATGAACAATCACTAATTATCAAAAGGAGATGTAAATTATTAAATGAACAAAGTAAATAAGGAAGAGGATTATACCAACAATAAGGAAAGATTGATACTTTGATTGAATTAAGGAAAAAATTCTTCAATATCTCAAAATACAACCCGATAACCAAATGTAAACAATTCACTAATACCAACTCTAAGCTAATAATAAGAGTAATTAATAATTCATTAAGGAAAGATTAAGGTTTTGATTAAGGGTTTGCATAAAATTAAGGAAGTAATTTCAAATCTAGGGTTGTGTACACAATGATTAAGGGAAGGGGGTATTTATACCACCCCCTTTAATTAAACACAAATGAAGGAAAAGAAGCCCAAAATGTCAACTGTTGTCCTGTGCCGCCGGCACACCGGCTGCCGGCATACTCAACCGGCGGCGCCATCTTCAGAGCTTGGACCAAAATCTAACTTGGGGATCTCTCTGCCGGTGGACCGGCTGTCGGCCTGCCGGCAGAGAGTGCTCCTTCTTGGCCTTCTTCTTCATTTCTTCAGTAAGGGAAGCGTGCGTCGGTTGACCGGCTGTCGGCCACCCCTACCGGTAGCACGCACCCAAATTTTTGGCTTCAAAAACTCATCTAAAATTTGGCTAAGTGTTGGGGGTGTTCCCTGCCGGTGGACCGGCTGCCGGCCTGCCGGCAAAGAACACTTTCTCAGCATTTCCTTCATTCTGTGGATAGGAGGGATGTCTCTGCCGGTGGACGGGTTGCCGGCCTGCCGGCAGAGGCATCAGCTCAGCCTTTTTCCCTCCTTTTTTTCTCAAGTTGGCATGATCCTAAGCCCGAGCTTGCTCCTTCTTCTGTCTTGCCTCTTCTTAGGCCTATTCCCTACAAAATGAGGCGGGGATTCATGATATATCACCACGAGAAGAAAGGGGACAAAATGCAAGGGAGTCGGGGTTAAAACCGTGCCAAATTGGGTAAAAAAGTATGAGAATAAAGAGGGGAAATGGTCAATTCCGTGCCTCTCGACTTATAGAATGAATTAACAAACTTAATCTACGATTACAGCCAATAACCAAAGATTAAACAATATATTGCAAACATGTTATAGAAACTATTTTAATATCGTGACATTTCATTTTAACACATGAGATTAGTTATTTAGCATGACTTCCTTTATCCCCTTGACAAGATATATTACTCTTGCATTATGTAAATTAAGCTATTGATGAACAAAATGATAAACATAATGATAAGGAAATAATACTAGAAATAAATTACCTCAACAATGGAAATGGAATTGGAATTGAAGAACAATGCTTGAATAGAAATTGTAATACAATATTGAAATGCTAAAGGAAATGTAAATAACATAAAGGAAATCTAACCTACATTTTGTTATAAAACTAAGACTAAAACATATATGAAAATGTATGGAAAAAAATGTGTGTAAAGGTGTAAAACAAGATATCCCTAATGACGGATTAAGGCTCCTATTTCTAAGAAAATAGGGGCATAACGTAAAAGTCCAAAAGAGGGTCAACCCCGATCAGGGTTGCCATCCCCGATCGGGGCCGTGGGTTTCTGGGTTTATCTTCTTAATCTATAAAATCTTATTAAAAGGCTAGTCTCAAAAGGCCACGCAGACAATGCCACATAGGATAAGGAAAAGCCACGTATGCATTTGCAATGCCACATCTTAATCCGCGTGTCACTCTAATCTATAAAATTTTATTAAAAGTCTATTTGAAACACCTATTAAATGTCACGTAGACATCGACTAAAAGACACCTAAAATTATAAATGTCACGTAAACATCGACTAAAAACCACCTAACAATAAATTATTTTTTAATCCACTCTTTTTTCCTTCCTTAAAAAAAAATCGGATTAGTAATCCCTATTCTTTTACTCCACCCACATATGAATCAACTACATATACAATTTTCAAAATATCATCTTCCCCAATTTTTTTGCCAAAATGCCTTTGGATTGCCGATGTCCGTGTTGAAATATATTTCTATCTATACAATATAGTTAAATGACTAGCTAAATCATCTATAAAATACCATTAAAAGACTAACTTGAATAATATTTAATTGTCATGTGACAACTCTCCAAAACCTCCTAATATGCTATAATATTTCATGTCTAATTAAGTTCTAATAATAATAATAACACATTCAAGATGTTTTATTATGCATTTACTCCACTTTTGTTTTTCCTCTTCTCACATTTATTGTAAGTTCGTAACCTAATTTCAACCTTTCATCTTACTCTTGAATTCTTAATCTTAATGAATGTTATAGTTTTTTTTTTTATATTTAAATACTTCATCTTTTTAAGTGAAATTACATATCTTTTGTGTATATCTTGGTATTAATTTTTTTTATGGTTTTTTTACATTTCTATTAGTAAATTAACTCTAACCTCTTTATTTTGTTGTGTTTTATATGATTCGATGTCATGATCTTCTTTGATGTGAACGCTTTATTGTTATGTTGTAAGTTACTACTTTCGCCTATTGTTTTATTTTTCCATTTTTTTAATTTGTTTAACCCTTTCATTTTCATATATGTATAGTTTTTATTTTTACCAGCTTTGAGTTCAACATGACAAACAAAACCTTATATTTCACCTCATTCATAATTTTTTTTAAGAAAATAAAAAATAGTTGCAAACACAAAAAAAAAAAAAAAAAAAAAAATTGATGCAAACCTTTTATCTCCCTCTCATAACTTTGGTTATCAACTTACCCTACTTATTTAACTTTATTATCTTCTTAATGGTGATCTTTTTGATTTCCCCTCACCATTATATAACAATAATCATAATTTCCATATTATTCAAAAAATTGGTATGTAAAGTACAATATTATAAAAAGACAAGACTAAATATTTCACTAAGCCATCTCATTAAGCCATGTGTCATAAAAAAATTCATTTTTTATTATCTTACTCTTGAATTCTTAATCTTAATGAATGTTATAACATATATATATATATATATATATATATATATATATATAAATATATATATATATATATATATATATATATATATATATATATATAGATTTAGGATCCTATGAGAACCCCTCTTACCATGAGAACCATGAGAATCTTAGGTTCAGAATCTTTGTACTAAAGGTTCAGAACCTTTATACCCATGGTTCGGAACCTTTGTACCAAAAGAAACGACTATCATTGCCAACTCTGAAGCGTTATGCAACCATTGCGTAGATTTCATAGCTATATCATTAATTGATCCTGACTCCTGAGCATGTTTTATATAAATCCAAACCTTATCTAATTATTTCATGTGTACATAACTAGACAAATTCTAGTTAAATCGCTCGTTGACTTCACGTGTCTCTTACAGTATAAGCACAACAACTTTGGTGATTTTATCGATGCTGAAACGAGCGATATAACTAGTATTTGTCTTTTCCTGTGACGGTGAATTCAACAACAATGGTGACAGCTTTGTAGTCATTTGTATCGTTGCTTTAAGGACTTGAGGCTCGCATGGAAGACGAAAACAAGGCGGCATTGCTGAAGCTGTGAAGCAAATGGAGTTACTACCATGAATGACACTGACGTGAAGGATGAAGGTGTTATTGAATTAATATGAAAGAAGCAAAGCTATGTTGCCCATTCTATATCAGCCTTTGGGAATTATAATTTTAATCTTGTAAATACCTGCTTGTAGTTTGTAGCGTGTCATTCAAGTAAGACAGTTCTACACAAGCAAGCAAAAGTTTCGGGTTTACTGAGGAGTATTTACTGGCTTATGCATCGTTAAATATGAGACCATAGAAAATACGGTAATATTGAATAAAAAATCACAATGGAGAGCTTTGCCATCTGAGTTTACCACTAATAAGATAAACACACGTGATTTGCAGTCATAATTCTTCCTTCCAATCAGGTAATGTGTAGAGTTTCATTATTATCAAGCAATTTATGATTATGATACTCCAGCAAGTAGTCGTGTTGGAGGTCGGAACTCGGAAATAATTAGATATAGGTTTGGATTTATATTTGGTTAAGCCTCCCAATAATTTTACCATGCTTATGAATGTATTTATGTGTGTCATAGCCTCAACAGGATTATAGCCTTATAGGCCTATGGAGATGGTTACATAACTATGAACCTTCGGTATAAATGTTCTGAATTTTTGGTACAGTTATTCTGAACCTTTGGTACATAGGTTCTGAACGTAAGGTTCTCACGGTTCTCATGGGAAAGAAGTTCTCATAGGATCTTAACCATATATATATATATATATATATATATATATATATATATATATATATATATATATATATATATATATATATATAGAGGCGGATCCGGTGAGGCACCTCATTATGGCGAGGCGGCCGGTCTCACCAAATTACTACCTTGGACTCATTTGCATTATACATGGATGGGCTGATTTTGTAATGTTGGACTGAAAAAACAAGGATGAAAATTAGGGGTCAACAAGAAACTTTTCATTTGGTCCAAAACACTTTCTCTCTCTAATCTAAAAAAAAGCCCAAATACCTTATTCTCTCTAATCTAACCAAAAGGCCCAGATTCTTTCCTTCCAAAACTAATGAGCTTTCACGTTCAAAACACTCAATTTGGGCGTCGATTTCAAAGAGAGCTACAATATCATCAAATTTGTGAGACGATTTCATCAAATTAATCAAATTCTGACAATCAAAGAGGCGAATTCATCAAATTAATCGATTTCTTAGAAGATTTCGAGGTAATTTTCAGGTAATTTCATATTATTTGATGAAAAATTGATTTTCTTAACTTCGTTCATTAATTGATGATATAATGATCAAATTTGAACAAAATCGAACTGTTTTGTAAATTTATAAGGATCAAAACTGAAGTATTTCGTTAGTTTAGGGTTTGAATTCGATCAAAACTGAGCAATTGAGCAATTTCGGCATTCGCGGTGTAAAATTTGTTGATTTTGTTAATTCATTCATTAATTGATTATAATTCATTCATTAATAAGGCTCAAATTGACGTTGCGGCTTTAATTTCAATGGAGATTACGGACATTACAATAATGGTGATAATCTGCTTTGTTAAACAGGTAATCTCCGTTTTTTTTCGCTATTTTATGAAAGTTTGTTTTGCTATTCTCCGATTTTGTGAATATGTGAGGTTATATTGTGAATCTAAGAAGTTATTTCGTAAAACGAGAAGTTATTTCGTGAATGTAGGCTATAATATCCCGAATTTGATCAAAAATAATCAATTTCGCCCTACTTATTATGGTATTATCTGCGATGTTGCAGGTCTAACTCCACGATCGCAACGACTCGATAATAGTGCTATTACAACGGGTATTCTCTTTTGTCCCTATTTTATGAATTTGAGACGTTATTTTGTTCGGTTTTGTGAATCGAGAGGTTATTTTGCGAATCTAGGAGCTAATTTTGTGCAACTGAGAGGTTATTTTGAAAATATAGATCGCATTCGGTTTTTGTGAATCGAGAGGTTATTTTGCGAATCTAGGAGCTAATTTTGTGCATCGGAGAGGTTATTTTGAAAATATAGTTTGTTATGGTTTTGTGAATCGAGAGGTTATTTTGCGAATCTAGGAGTTAATTTTGTGCATCTGAGAGGTTATTTTGAAAATATAAACTGTCTATAATATCCTGAAACTTGGATCGTGGCAGAAATTGTTTGACATTGTCTATTTTGTGAATTAGAGTGCTTATTTTGTGAATATAAGAGCTAAATATAATATTGTAAAACTTAAAAATCTTGTAATTTTTCATCACATAAAATTTCGCAAGTTCATGGCTTTCGAATTAACTAAACAACAACATTCAAAAATAAAATAAATGAAAAGCTGAAAAATTAAGCAAGATATGATATTTGTTTAGTTTATCAATCACCCCTATTTGTTCGAGGCAATGCACATAGAGCAATATTGATATAGCTATAGGTGCACCGTTCATCTGCATCAGCGAGTGATCTTCCTGCGTGTTTAGATGAATATGGGACTCTTCTACATACTGGAGTGTAGTTAAAATATTGTGAATCAATCCTTGATGCTACCCATAGAAAGGGCCCCTGAACTCGGGAATAGGTAGCCAGCCATTCAGATCTAGTACGCCCAAATTGCTCGAACTTCTCCTGCAACTTAAAAGCCTGTTTGCAGCCATTGTCATTTGTGCCAAATTGAATTAGTACTAATCCCATAAAATGACAAGTCTGCCTGCAGATAACAGGCACCAAAGACTCTATCTCATAACCTTGGCTCATTAAACAATCTGCCAATTTAGAGAGGTCAGGACAAACATACTTCCCGTTTTGATTCATATAACCTGGAACATTCGCCAAAACACAAGTATAGGGAAATACAAATAAATGAGACATTGTGTGCAATAGGGATTTTTGAAATGTGTTACAGAAGAGAGAAGAGAGGTTATTGGGATATACTATTATGTTTTAGAAATTAGAAATTTATAGGCCTGGTATTTGGCACAACTGTCAACATTGCCTGTTCGCATTACCCATATATTAAATTGTTTGATTGAATGCTTTCTGATTGTTCAATGTCCTTTTCTTGGGAATGGAAGTGTTTTTAACAAATCAACAAAATATCTAGATACATACAACCTGACCTTTTCTTAAAAGTGAATTCATAATCTTCACCAATTTTTTTTTTTTTAATTATTTGAACTAATAATCTGATACTTTATTTAGTGAATCTCGGATTTTATTTGGTGAATCTCAGCCTATAGTTAGTGAATCTTGGGCCTTATTTTTCGAATCTCTGTTGTTAAACGTTACGATGCAATTTATTTATTTCTTATAGTTAGTGAATCTTGGACCCTAGTTTGTGAATCTTGGACCCTAGTTTGTGAACCTCGGACCCTTGTTTGTGAATCTTGGGCCTTATTTTCTGAATCTTGGGCCTTATTTTTCGAATCTTGGGCCTTATTTTTACGAATCTCACCTATAGTTAGTGAATCTTGGACCCTAGTTTGTGAAACTAGAAGGTTATTTTGTGAAACTTAAATAACTAATATATACAACCTGGGTGAGATTAAAACTAAATAAGATGACAAATTCTGAAAAGTTTGCACAAGTCCGCACCATTGAATGCTTTAATTGTCTTGTATCAGTAATATTGCATGCTTTCTTATCTATGGTTGTCCTTGTATTCATACTTATTATGGTGTTCCTACTATTTTGTTAATTTGAAACATTATTATCGTGAAACTGTATTTGTTAATATAAGAGCTAATAAGGCTCAAATTGACGTTTGCGGCTTCAATTTCAATGGAGATTACAGACATTACAAGAATGGGTGATAATATTTCTTTGTTGAAACAGGTAATCTCCTTTTTTCGCTATTATCCCGATTTTGTGAATATGTGAGGTTATTTTGTGAATATAAGAGTGAATTTTGTAAATCTGAGAAGTTATTTCGTGAATGTATGCTATAATATCCTGAATTTGATCAAAATTTATCAATTTCGTCCTACTTATTATAGTGTTTCTGCTGATGTTGCAGGTCTAACTCGATACTACGGCGACTCGATAAGAGTGCTAGTGCAATGTATTCTGTTTTGTCCCTATTTTATGAATTTGAGACGTTATTTTGGTCTGGTTTTGTGAATCTGAGAAGTTTATTTGCGAATCTAGGAGCTAATTTTGTGCATCCGAGAGGTTATTTTGAAAATATAGACTAATATCCCGAAACTTGGTTTGTGACAGAGGAACTTAGATGCTAATATTGTGAAACTTGATTTGTGAATCTCCTATGTTGCTCTTTTTGGCAAAACTTACTAATTGAACCGAAGAAACATCAATCTTTTATGAATTTGAGATGTTATTTTTTTGAGATTGTTTTGCTATTCTCCTTATTTTGTGAATCAGATAGCTTATTTTGTGAATATAAGAGCTAATTATGTGAATTTGATAGGTTATTTAGTGAATATAGACTATAAGATTATGAAGCTTGGTTTGTGGCAGAGATTGTTTAACATTGTCTATTTTGTGAATCAGAGTGCTTATTTTGTAAATATAAGAGCTAATTATTTGAATCTAGTAGGTTATCTATTGAAATATAGACTATAAGATCCTGAAACTTGGTTTGTGGCATAGATTATGAACCTTATATGCGAATATTGTGGAACTTTATTTGTTAATCTCCTATCTTGCACTTTTGGCTTATTTTATGAATCTACAATTTTCAGTTGTTGATTCCAATGTTAATTACGGTGAAGCTTCTACCTCTCTTTGTGTTAACAAGCCCTACAAGTACCAACTATTTCCACACCTACTACTCTTATAACTTACACACCGAGTGGCGGCCAACAATGGATAAATAGGATTGATGAAAAGTTTACACCAGCGATTGGGAAAACATTTATTGACTTAGACTCAGCGATCTTTGTTTTATGAAACGTCGCCGTTGCTTGTGGGTTTAAATCAAGGAAATCTTCAAGCAAAAGGTTTCGTGATGATATTATCAGAACAAAGTGCATGGTTTGCAATCGGGAAGGTTGTAATAAGAAGAAAAGACGACCTGCCCTAAGCGGTGTTGCGAGAAAAGGCGGATGAATCCGTTGCATCGAAATAACAGAAATAGGTAGTACAAAGAGCAAACCGAACAAACCAAATCGCTAAACGTAGGGTGAAAAAAGGTGGAGGAGAGGCGAGAGAGTTCCAACAAAGGGTCAACCACAAGAATAACAAAGATTAGAAGGTGGGGCTGTCCAACAATGATAAAGTTCAAGTTCCATGAGAACAAGTACATGGTTGACGTGTTTATTGAGGGTCACAATCACCCGCTTGATGTTGTGAAAAATAAGGAATTTGAGAAACTTGCTGAAAATATCAATGAATTTCATATGCAAATGATTGTCAACCATTCAAAAGCAAATGTTGGTCCTAGCTTAACACACCAACTATGCACTCAACAATTGGGTGGTTTTCAAAATGTCGGGGGCAACGGTCAAGCAATTCAAAAATTTTCGAGGGAAATGAAGTGTCTAATGAACAGTCATGATGGGGAAATGTTCAAATCACGCTTAGACACCCTAGCTGAAACAAAAGGGCTCCACTTTGTTTATGAAAAAGATTCCAAGAATGCATTGACAAGGATTTTCGGGGACGAATTGTGACATGCAAAGAGCGTATGCTCGTTTGGGGATGGAGTTTCATACGACCCAACTTATGGTACAAACAAGTACAACATGACGTTCACGCCTTTCACGGGCATTGACCATCATAAAAGGTCAATCACATTTGCATGTGCGCTTATAGAACATGAAAACGATAAGTCATTCATGTGGGTATTTGACCGATTTAAAGCGGTATGGGTGGGAAAGAGCCCAACTACATAATCAGCGAAGACCAGGAATAATTAAAGCGAGTTCAGGTATGTTTGAACTTTGCAAATCGTACCTATTAACTTGTGAAACTTCATATTAAATTGTGAATCCTACATTTGTTTTGTTGATTCTAGTTGGCACTGGAAAATATGATGGTTGTAATAATTTGTTTGGTTTTTTGTTTATGTGAATCGTAGTGCTTATTATGCGAAACTAGATCATGAATTTGTGAAACTGGGGTAAAAATATGTTTCACGTACTTATATCGCGAATAAGGCACAAAATTTATATAGTCTGAATCCGAGGTTAAGACATGAGATTCACAAAATAACCCCCCAGATTTACAAAATAAGCTATAGGATTCACAAAATAAGCTATATGATGTATAGTCCGAATACGAGGATAAGACTTGAGATTTACATAATAGTGCATCGTATGACTTTGTTATGTGAAACTGCGTGAATTTAGTTATTATAAAATGATGGTGACGGTCGATAATTTGATTTTGTTCATTGCAGCTAAGTTCAAAACAGCGAAACATCGGTTTTGCATGTGGCACATCATGAAGAAAATAACCGACAAGGTTGGGAGTAAAATTTGTAGAGATACCGACTTTTTAACCCGTACGAACGGTGTTGTATGGGACGATGACCTGGAGCCCGGGGAATTTGAAGAGAAGTGGCTTAAAGTCATGAACGATTTCTCCTTGGAAGACAATACGTGGTTGAATGGGAAGTTCATTTGATAGACACACATGGATACCCGCTTATTTTAAATGTGCCAATGGGCGGTTTACTACGAACTACACAAAGGTCAGAGAGTGCTAATAGTTTCTTTAAGCGGTTTGAAAACAAATACGGGACATTAACTGAGTTTTTGGTGCGCTATGAAAGCGCCACTGACCACCAAATGCACTCGCCTGAAGCTCCGTGAAGAGGAGAATGCGAATTCAATCCACGAAACACTTGTATGGGTCAAAATGGGAGACACAAGCAAGTGAGAAGCTATACCCATGCGATGTTCTATGAGTTCCAAAACCAGGTGAAGCTTTCAATAAATACCTGCAGTTTGGTTGGATACACTCCGCATGAGATCTGTGACGAACTTTGAAGTGTCGTTAGTTGAGGATGCAAAGAAAGGACTAAAATTTGCGGTTGAGTGCGGTAGAAGCACGAATGATGTAAGGTGCACATGTAAATTGTTTGAAAGGAGAGGTATTTTATGCAGTCACATCATTTGGGTTTGTTCGGGAAAGTTTAAGGACATACCTGATAAATATATTTTGCAAAGGTGGAGCAAGAATGCACTCAAAAGTGACGTTTATGATTGGAATGGGAATCTGTTAGAGAAATACAACAATACCAAAGTACAAAAGCAGTTGGAATATCGTGGTGTGGTCCGAGATTCGATTAATCTGTTGGTATGCTCAAAAGGAAAGAAGAGTCGGATGTGAGAGAGTTTGCCAAGTTAATCAAGGAATTCAGGACAAAACTAGAGGGAAACACTCAACCGTTGACAAAACAACAACAGATTGAGCTTCTGGGCCTGCAAGGTTCAGAAGAAACCAACATCTTACCGCCTAATGTGTCTAGGAACAAAGGCTGTGGTAAACGGTTGGTGAGCAAGAAAAATAAGGCAATCAAGAAGGCGGAAAAAGCAAAAAGGTTGTGTGCTAACTGTAAGCGCAAGGGCAACCACGACAAAAGGAATTGTCCATATGATTTTGCAGACCTTCCTCCAGTGAATCAGGTTTGTATTCATCTACGTAACTACATCTGATATTAATCAAGTATTTCATTTATCTGTTTATCTTACTTTGAGAATCCCAGAGGTTGCTTTGTGAATCCCAGGTCTTAATTTGTGAATCCTGGGTCTTGTTATGTGAATCACATATCTTTATTTGTGAATCACAGAAATGAGACTGATTGTATGTAGTAACCTGATATAATTCCTCACTTTGTAACATAAATGACAACAGTTGGCTTATATGAATGTGATTCACGTCGTGTCACCCAATTTTGCATGATCCTCACTTTTATTATTGTACATCTAATGTTTGTAAAACATCTTTCTAATTCGGCTCTGTCTTTTACGTAGGGAGAGCTAGCGGACGAAGAAGTAGAAGAGGAAGGGGATGAGGATGAAGAATGAAGGAAAGAGTCTTCTTTCCTTGAGAAATAGATATGATGATTGAAGAAGACACTGACAATTTTGAAAGGAGCGATCTTTTAGTTTGGCAACATATTTATTTGTTTATCTTATTTTTGTGAATCTGAGAGATTCTTTTGTGAATGTAAGAGGTTTTTTAATGAATCTTAAATCTTAATATGTACAAAAGACCTGGAAATCTTATTTTTGGCAGTAAACCAATTCTCAAGCGCGCTTTCTTGTGAGACCATATCACAACGATTTAAAATGGACAAATTCTCATTTCAAACGGTCTATTTTGTTGGATAATTTCAGACGGATTTTATGTGACCCATTTTTATAGTCAAATGTGACAAATTTTAAATGGTAATATTTTTATAAAATTGTCACATCTGTTCATAAAAATGGTCATATAAGACCGGTCCAAGCCTTCAAACAAGATAGGGAGTCTAAAGTAAAACACTAAGAGCTACTATATTATCTAGTTTTTTAATCACATTTATTACCTTCAAACAAGATAGGGACTCTAAATAGAAAATGCCTAAGTACATCTTCTATTCTGTAAGTGCCTCATATTACCTTTTCGGATTGTTTTGAAATCCGCAACTCGTCATGACCTTTTTCTAATTGAATACATAGAATATGAATACATAGAATAAAAGTAAAATGATCATTATCACCTTCAACCCAATCACCATCTTTGAAGTTAATAAAATATAACCAACATTATAAAAAGTACAGAACAAATTAATAATCCGGAAAGTAGTTGCGGATTTCAAAACGAATATCACTGAAAACATCATTATCACCTTCAACCCAATCCACCGGGTCGTTCTCCCATGCAAGCGGAATTGTCCCGAACTCAAAGGAAGGCCCCTTCGCATACAAATATGCGACCAGTCCCAAATCATCTCTATTAGCAACCCATAAATATGGTCCTGACGGAGGTTTAACGTTTTCAAACCACCACCTCGAAGCTTCATTATTAGAAAAAGCGCGCTCCAGTTTGCGCGCTTGAAGGAAGCAATTGCGCTCATCTCCCCCTCCAAACTCGATCATTGCATGTCCCTTGAACGACCCATTGTCAGTAATAGCCGGGTGGATAGCTTGAACTAAATTTAATCCAGCACCCCGAATAATTTCTACTAATCTGTCAAGATCATATGAGAGAGTTTCCTTTCCAAACCCATCTCTTGTGCTTGGCAAATTATAAAGAATGCACATCACAGGTTTGACGTACGATATTTCGGAATGGCATCCGAAACTTTCTACTGAATCAAAGGATGCATCAGATTCATAGCCATCAGATTCATAGCCATCAGATTCATAGCCATCAGATTCATACGATGCATCAGATGAATTATTAGAAGACATAATGGTTTTAGAGGGAATTCACTATGGATTAAGTTTGAAGTTTCGGGATAGACGGGTATGGAGGGTTAAATAAGTAGATGTGAAACAAAGAGATGTGAGTAACTAAAGAGAATTAAACAAAGAGATGTGAAACAAAACCTATTTATATAGAAACAAACCGATTGATGAAACAAAGAGATGCATCAGATGCAATGGATAGAGTTGAAATGTGTTTGGTGTGAAACGTTTTAAATAAAGAGAATGAATGAATGTTTTGTGTGAAACGTTATAAATAACAACATTCATGGCACTTGCCACGATGTGTAGAAATGTCTAGAAATGTGTATGTGTGGTAAATAATTAACACAGATGAAATGTTTAGAAATATGTAAATGACGGTTTATCTTATTTTTGTGAATCTGAGAGATTCTTTTGTGAATGTAAGAGGTTTTTTTATGAATCTTAAATCTTAATATGTACAAAAGACCTGGAAATCTTATTTGTTGGTATTAATTTGTGAATCCTGGGTCTAATTTTCGCGATTATTAGGAAGATTCGTAATCTTATTAGAAAGGAAGTCAAATGGCTAAACGGTCTTATTTTGTGAACGACACAATTTAAATATTATTTCATGAATCTTACCGTGTGAATGACAATATATAAATCCGAGGTCTAATATTGTGAATCGACTTGTTTTGTGAATCCATCTTTTGTGAATATCGTTTTTTTTTGAATCTCGGACATTCTTATTCTTTTGTAAATCGCGAGGTCTCATTTTATCGACTTGTTTTGTGAATCCATCTTTTTGTGAATATCGTCCTTTTTTTTTTTTGAATCTCAGACATTCTTTTGTGAATCTCAGGTCTAATTTTGCGAATCAGACGCTTTATAAATCATCCACGTTAAATTTCACAACTTCAAGCGACTAATCAATTCCATTGATTAAAGTCAACTATTACAAACGGAGATCTACTAAATAAGCAGATTAGCACCCAACTAAATGACTAATAACATATTCACTAGAATACTTGATAGATCCTGCATATACCATCTAATACTATACTAACATAATACTTGATTGTATCCACCACAAGTTAAATCCCACGCATAAGGGACAAATGCCTCCGACGAACCAACCAGAGATAAGTAAGTATACACTGCATAACACCCAAAACTCACAACAAAAGAATAAATGCTGCCCCGTTTCTACTACACGCTCACAAAGACAATCATGAAGAATAAATTCCCAACCAGAGAAGCATACACTGAAGAACGATCTCACGCTTCACATCATATCACCACCATAGACAAGCACATCTTGCTACTTATACTCCTATATCGAAAAACACATACAATATTTCAAAATATATACACGGACAAGCATGGCTCGCTACTATTCAAAATATCGCGGATACTATGAATGAATGGGGATTTGATATGCAAAAGTTATTAAAGAACCGGGATTGTACCGTTCTAGTATTTGCATCCCATGAAAGTAGTTGCATCATTCGGACTTTCGAAAATCGGCATTTCTGCAATTGTAAGAAATTATAGTTGAAATTAATGAACAACACGGTTTCAAATACTGATTTCATGTACGTATCTTTGTTCAACTTGTTTCTTACCCGATAATTTATGCGGATTCGGCCAATCACCGAGCTCACGGTCCAACATACTCAAATACCTCAACACGTGAGCTCCACAATCAAAACTGAATGTAGTATAGTGTTCAATTGTTTAGTAAACAATATTTAATTTCCGTAAAGCGGACACATTAGGGAATAACTTACTTATTTGATTGTTGAGGAACTTTGAGAGTTATAACCTGTGAGAGTGCGAAACCGCATGGGATAATATGACGGGGAACTACTTGCCAAAATAGGAGATAATTTGGCCACACGAAAATGTTTCGAGTTAATACCGATTATACACTAAAAATGTTTTATATACTCGATTCACAAACTGTCAAGGGTTAGATTAGGCAAATAATTAATACCATGTCTATGGTTGTATTATGTACATCATAAGACCGTGTCTGTTGTTGCTTGAGTTGAGGATGTAATTCGTTTTACTCTCCATATCGCATATACAAGCCCACCAATGTTTGTCTTTGATCAACGGTATAAAAACCTGATATAATAAAGATTAGTCTCCAATTTGACCCTACATGTCCACCACAAAAAATTAAAAAAAATAAAAATAATAAAAAAAATATTGTGGAGGGACCAGACCTTTCGGATTGTGGCACCATTCATAGGTTTGTATGTCCCATCGATGTATTGATTCCAAATACAAGGGTTTTTCTTCTTTGTACAGTTCTACATACCACAAAAGGTGATTTTACAAACCATATCAATTTGGGATAATCAAGATACTTGAATATTAAAACAAGTTCAAAGCTAACCACGATGACAGTCGATGGCAAGTACAGAAGATCTGGTCGATGAAGTGTCGTCTTAATCCCAAACATATCAATCACCTAAAAAAACAATATTAGGAATGAAACAAAAGATTACAGATAATACAATGAAATGAACGCTGATAGTAGTCTACTTACTTGATCCATAACCCACTGACGCGGTCTAAGCGTAGATAAAGCCGCTCGTGTGACTTCCATCCACTCAGTACACACCATAGCCTCATTTGTAGTAAGGCACATTAAGAAACATTACTAGAATTATCCAAAATAAAAATAAAAATTAAAGTAAAGGGGCAAGGGAAAAGCACAAAAAAATAAAAGTAAAGGGGAAAAATACTTACTGTATGACATCTCTTCCTTTGCGGTGCCAAATAAACTTCACAAGGTCGTCTTCAGAATAAGGTAGACGCCGGTAGCCCCTGACAAATATTAATAAGACAGACTTAAGATCGTGATTCACAAATCAAGATCTTTGATTCACATAATAAGACCCACGATTCAGAAATTAAGAACAACAGATAAAACCAATAATAACATCTAAGATTCACAAAACATGATTAATAAGGGAATGGGTCATACATAGGCACACAATTCCACTCTTACGCACTTCGTTCGACAAAGTAGCTTTCAACATGTTGTCACCGGAGGTCATAATTCGAAGGCATAACTTCAATGCATAGCGTTTCAGTTGACTTACCTATAAATGCAAAACAAAAAGTCCTTATAATTATTCCAAAGTTCGGGCGGCCCCAGGTTTCAGGAAATTAACTCCAGTGTCCGACAAATCTAACTCTCGGGTTCACAAGGTTAAGTAAAGGTATCTTCTGAAGTTATAATTAAAGGACGATCAGTTTTGTTCCCTTTGTAATGCTCCAACATGTGAAACAAATAGACGCCGGTATCCATTTCACCAGACTTCAAAATTGAAGGAGGGATAAACAACTCGGGCATCATGTCACCCATCTGCTGCGAATCTTGGTGAAACCCAATTAATGAGCCTGTCTTTACGCACGAGACACAACCTAAATTAGCACTTAATTATGTGGATGTGTTACATGCTTGTCAAACACTTTGATCGTGAATTGACTTTGCATAACCAGAAATGGAGGAAAAGACGCACCGTAGGTTGCACATAATCAGAATAGTTAACATCTACTCCATTCATAAGGTGTATGACTGTCAATTTATTCCATCGAAGGTCGAAACAAAAGAAGAACGGTGGGCATGATGTAGACATGATTGGAGTGCAAATCTGAAAACAAGACAAGATGAAATGAAAAGAAGAACATAAAGATGAAAATAGGTTTCACAAAACATAATAACACCAAACCAAAACTTACTAATTGAACTAAAGAAACATCAATATTTTCCGGACAACCCAGGGGGGGAACTAACACCGTCATTGGAGTATGGAACAAATAAACGAACAGGAGAATCCGGTGATTTCAACTTCTCATTATTGTTTAGGATCTCACACCAAATATTTACTGACTTCAGAACATACTCGATCACCTTCGGGTATAGTCCTCAACATGCTCCTTGTCAATCTCTCGAGTGTTACTTTGAAAAAGAATATCACCGCACTCAACAATCAAAACAATCGATTCGCAAAACAAGCCGTCGATTCGCAAAACAGTCTATTGGATTCACAATATAAGCCCTACGATTTATAAATTGTCTGATTCACAAAATGAGACCTGAGATTTACAAAACAAGGTCATAGTCAAATACCTTTGTTCTCTTTGTTGAGCAAAGCCCGAAAATCCAACGGTATTTTCTCCTCCCTATTAAAAGCGTAATAACACCGATGTTTCTTTGGAGATACGGAGATCGATAGGGCGGCACTGGAATTATCTCTCTTCTAGGACGCACAATAGCGGGAGTATTGACATCAACATTATTGACATCAACATTAGTGACATCAACATGATCGTAAAGCGATGGTACCGATAATGTAGGAAATCTGGTTCCCTCATCCTCTTCCCCCGACACTTTGAACTATTCTTTCCTCACCTTGTATGCTTTCCTCACCTGGTCCCTCTTCGTCTGCGCTTTACGGCACGGGCCGGTGGTTTCATCCGACAAACGGTTTCCATGACGGCGACGAATGTACGGGTGAGTGACCAATGGTTTTTCAGGCAATTGCTCGATTCTTCCACACACGATTTCGGAGATGGTGGACGGACGACTGGAATCATTGGAGTATCGGGTAAATCAATAACAATTGGGGTTTCGGCTAGTTCGACAACTGGTGTTGGTGTTGGTGGGACCGAGGATCAATAGACTGTCTTCTTGAGAAGACAAAAAATGATCGTCGTCGCTAGCGCCTCCACCGTGGGCAATCGATGGGGTTGGCAATCTTGGTTTACGACGTTTCCGAATGGGTTTGCTTGTCACTTTGGGATCTGGTGCACGAATCGGTACAAAAGTGTCATCCATAATTTCCAATGCCGCACGTAAATCAGCGTCGGACCATCCACCCATCTTGTCCACATCGTCATTAACAACGTGATCATTCTCCACAACATTCGCTGAAATGGATAACGTGTTTCCAACGATATTATTGACCACGTTGTCCAAATTCAGTTCACCGTCCTCATCCTTATTAGCATCCTCAGTATTACCCATCTCTATATTTTCCTCCTTATTCCCATCGGCATTTTCTTCATCCCCAACATTCTCATCAAACTCATCCTGTTGGGATGAAATATACCCGTCCGCAATACCATTAACTGTTTTGCCACCATAGTAGAGACCGCCGAGGAAGGTAGCTTGTTCGTAGCTTGAATAGCAAGAGATGCAGTACCTAGCGAAAGTCTGCAGCCGCTACCTTTGCGGCGTCGGCAAGTTTGTGAACAATCTCACACTTCTTGTCACTAAGGCCATCGGTTTCCTTGTCACCGCAATGTGGAATGTCGGACCCTATATCCGGTTTGCCTTCTTCAATGGTTGATTTGGATTTGAACATGCTCAAGCTTTGTGACCGGTGGGTGAGGTGCGGGTGCGAGTGTGTGGTAGCTCATGACAAGGGAGGCTCCACAGAACCTTGACCGAAACCTTTTTGCCTTCAACTCTGTTTAATTCTTTTTGCAATTTTTCTTTCGTCCAATTACAACAAGTTGGAAACTTTCTTACGACCAATCTTGATTTGTAGACGAAACGGTCCAAGTAAATGTACACGAGCACCATAATGGGTCCACCAAAAAAATTATCTCCTTTCAAGCGTTTGACATCTCTCCACTCCTCCTTTTGCCAAGACTCAACTTGGTCACCAACTGTTTGATGAAATTGCACCAATTGAATTCGGAATCGAGTGAAGTATCACCTAAACTTTTTAAAATCCTCAAACTTGCGCGATTCCCTTGCACACCACCCAACAGAGACGAGAATATGTAAACGATGAAATTTCGTTTAAAGTCATCTCCACCATCTTTCTGCATGGATAATTTGTTCAAGACGTGGTGATCATCGATATATTTGTGTGGATATTGCTTTCGGAAGTTTTCCAACGTAGCTAAATAAGCAGGACACTTATCCACATGTGACGCTTCCTCAACAGGTCTTGAACCCATTGGAATGCTCATGCAAAGATGGATGTCCTCCTCTAATACAGGGAGTTTTTGGTCAAATAACCATCCCTTTCTTTGGGTTGTAATTTGACACTAGCCAATAAGCAAGGTCCCCGGGAACCTTGTCTGTTTCAATCATTAACAGACCGCCAAAGCCCATGTCTTTTATAGCTTGAATCTGTTGATCACTCGGTGGATTTTTCGTATCTTTCAGAAAGTTGTACAACCCTTTTGGCGACATTCGAGTCCTCACCGTGGCGGTCCCTCCGTACGCACCCTTTTGTCTTTTTCTTTGGTGGAGGAGCGGCGGCTTGCTCAACAACCGCTTTGTGATGGTCGCTTCATCTTGTAGCCTGTTTCACAATAATCATCTTTAGCGTCACAAAATAAGCTGAAAGGATACACAAAAATAAGAACTAATATTTATATAGTCTATTTTGGGGGGGATAGGACCTGAGCTTCACAAAATAACTCTCCAGTTTCACGAACTAACCTCAAGGATTCTTTTCAATAAGACATAAGATTTATATAGTCTGAATGTGAGGATAAGACCTGAGATTCACAAAATAACTCCCCAGTTTCACAAATTAACCTCTATGATTCACAAAATAAGGCATAAAATTTATATAGTCTGAATCCAGGGATAAGACCTGAGATGCACAAAATAAACCCCCAGTCTCACAAAATAAGCTATAGGATTCAAAAATAAGCTATATGATTTATAGTCTGAAACTGTTCTTGATCCAACGCCAAGACCAAAAGACACCCTAGGAGGGGACGGGTGAACCCTTTTTGGGGACGGGGGGTTAAGTAGGGGCCGGGTGTCCTAAAACGGGACGGGAAAGGGTTTAGGGTTGGATTAGGCGGATCCGCTACCGCGGATCCGCCTAATCCAACCCTAAACCCTTTCCCTTGTACATAGTCATTCGACCAACGCCAAGACCAAAAGACACCATAGGAGGGGACGGGTGAACCCTTTTTTGGGGGACGGGGTTAACAGTAGGGGCCGGGTGTCCTAAAACGGGACGGGAAAGGGTTTAGGGAAACCCTTTCCCTTGTACATAGTCATTCGACCAACGCCAAGACCAAAAGACACCCTAGGAGGGGACGGGTGAACCCTTTTTTGGGGGACGGGGTTAACAGTAGGGGTCGGGTGTCCTAAAACGGGACGGGAAGGGGTTTAGGGTTGGATTAGGCGGATCCGCTACCGCGGATCCGCCTAATCCAACCCTAAACCCTTTCTCTTGTACATAGTCATTCGACCAACGCCAAGACCAAAAGACACCCTAGGAGGGGACGGGTGAACCCTTTTTTGGGGGACGGGGTTAACAGTAGGGGCCGGGTGTCCTAAAAGCGGGACGGGGAAAGGGTTTAGGGTTGGATTAGGCGGATCGCTACCGCGGATCCGCCTAATCCAACCCTAAACCCTTTCCCTTGTACATAGTCATTCGACCAACGCCAAGCCCAAAAGACACCCTAGGAGGGGACGGGTGAACCCTTTTTTTGGGGGACGGGGTTAACAGTAGGGGCCGGGTGTCCTAAAACGGGACGGGAAAGGGTTTAGGGTTGGATTAGGCGGATCGCACCGCGGAACCGCCTAATCCAACCCTAAACCCTTTCCCTTGTACATAGTCATTCGACCAACGACAAGACCAAAAGACACCCTAGGAGGGGACGGGTGAACCCTTTTTGGGGGACGGGGTTAACAGTAGGGGGCGGGTGTCCTAAAACGGGACGGGAAAGGGTTTAGGGTTGGGTTGGCGGATCCGCACCGCGGATCCGCCTAATCCAACCCTAAACCCTTTCCCTTGTACATAGTCATTCGACCAACGCCAAGACCAAAAGACACCCTAGGAGGGGACGGGTGTACCCTTTTTGGGGGACGGGGTTACGATAGGGGCGGGTGTCCTAAAGCGGGACGGGGAAAGGGTTTAGGGTTGGATTAGGCGGATCCGCTACCGCGGATCCGCCTAATCCAACCCTAAACCCTTTCCCTTGTACATAGTCATTCGACCAACGCCAATACCAAAAGACACCCTAGGAGAGGACGGGTGAACCCTTTTTGGGGGACGGGGTTAAAGAGGGGCGGAAATGTCAACGGGGCATGAAGTTATTATTGAAGTTATTATTGAAATTGTCATTTGAAGTTATTATGAAACAATAGGGAACGCAAGGATTCACAAAAAACAAAGAACACAAAGCAAACTTCATTAATAAAACATAGTAGTCATACATTATATTTATAAACTATCGACAATAGAACACGGCAAACAAGATAGCAAGTTCAATGCCGAAAATTACAAAGATAGTATTTTAGGAAAAGGGATACAAATGTAGGCTATAGGTCCATAATAGAAGGTAAATCAATAGAACATGCATCTATACAATTGCGTAATAAGTTGACAGCAATAGCAATTGCAGTGGCTCGTTCAGTAGACATCATCTTTGGAGGTAAAGAACGTAAGTTCTCATAAATTGTAAGCGCGATCAATAGCATTCGGAAGGTTCATGGCACTTGGATGGTTATATTGGTGAAAATGAAGGATGAATTTAGTGACATATTATCGTCGGCAAACATTTGCACGTTTGGAATATTAGGTTAGCACCCCTATGAATAATTAGAATACCCTCCACATGGTTGATTTCAAGAGAAAGCCAATATGCGGTTACAGGAGCATTGGGATGAATAAGAAATAATCGAGACCAATTCCGACACACAATAGCCATATTTGCCTTGTCTTCAAAGGCATCAAGTTTAGAAAATATATTATGCATAACTCCTTGAATATTGAAAACAGAATGTTGTGAGTGATAGCGAGGGAAGATAATTTAACTTCGCCAAATCGGCTTCCTTAAAAGACAAACGATTGCGTTTTGTTTTTGACGGACATAAGTTGCACGAAATGACGATTCGTCTTCTTCAAAAGCATTAACGACACACCCTTTGCACCAAGACTCCATAATTCACTAAAAATAATAATAGGAACGCATAGTAGGTTAGTAACTAAATGAATAAGTTTCACAATGGCAGATCTAGGTTTCACAACAACTACTCCAAGATTCACAAAATCAAGTATACGATTCACGTAATTATGAATCAACATTACTGACATAGAGAGACAGAACAGAATCTCATCAAGTGCATGCCAGCTAAATTATTATGAAAGTTGTATTCGAAGTTATTATGAAAGATAGATGCTCGAGGATTGACAAAATAAAAGGAAAATAAACTTGATTAATAGAACATAGTATTCATACATTATGTTGATACAACATCCGAAATAGAAAACTACTGATTACATATTTATACAAGGGTGCCTTAGCAAGTATACAAACGTAAGATTAAATACTAACGGTGATAGACCTAAGTACACCGACCGACAACTAAACATAATAGGTTCATTTGAAATATAATTTAGTAGCTACATCCCTAACACGCAAGGGTACAACTTCAAGTCCTACAACTGTGTTCATAAGGTATTCTTGTCCTCATATTCAGCCATACTTTGTACAATTCCTTGTGTTGTATTATAAGGCGTTGTAGGCAAGCTTTCTTTAGATGTACAAGAAAGCAAATATATCAAAGATGAAGATGAGGACGATGAAGATAATCGATCCCTCCAAAACAAGTCTTTCTCATGGCATATATGTTCTGCCATATCCCACAATTTGGTGTTGCTCATTTAGCCAGGAAACAGTCACAACTAGAAGGCCGGGCTAAATGAGCAACACAAATGTCGGGATATGGCAGAAAATATAGGTCGTGAGAAAGGCTTGTTTGTAGGGATCGATCTTCATCGTTATCATCTTCATCTATGATACATATTCTTTCTACTAGTACATGGAAAGAAAGGTAACCTAAAATTCCGTTTTAATACAACCCAAGGAATTGTACGGATGAGGCGAGTTTGAGCATAGTAATACCTTAAGAACACATTTGTAAGACTTAAAAGTGTACCCTTGCGTGATAGGGAATGTAGCTACTAAACTATATTTCAAATGACCAGTAATAGTCCCTACAGTCAGCAAGCTGTCCGGCAAGATAGCATATCCATGTAATGAGCTCAAACTCTGCCTCTTCAAAGATATCGACTACCCGACCCGTACACCAAGTGTCCATAGTTGGCAACGTATACGCAGACAGGAGCAATTGACCTAGGCATATAAATAACTAAAACAGTTCAGACAAAAATAAATGAAAATAATTAAAACATAATAAGTAATACATTTCATACACATACACAAAATGTCAAGTTTCATATAAGTACATTCCAGATAAGTAGGATTAAAAGCCATATCAAAACAAGGTAAAGCATTCAGATGAAGTTTTACAAATGACCAACTATGGACAAAGTGGTCTATAGGTTTCGCAAGATAAGGTCTATGCTTGGACAAGCATTCACATAAACTCATCATAAAAAGATGACAATCATGAGGCGAGTTTGACTTCGCATTATAATGAGAATGATTCGCAAAATATTCCACAGATTCACAAAATATTCCACCAGATTCACAAAAACGACTCCAAGATTCACAAAATTAACTCGGGTTTAACAACGACACATCAGTCCAATATTCACAATATCACCTCCAAGTTTCATGATACACAAACACGGGTTTAACTTCTGCATTATAATGAGAATGATTCACAAAATATTCGACCAGATTCACAAAATATTCCACCAGATTCACAAAAACGACTCCAAAATTCACAAAATTAACTCAGGTTTAACAACACATCAGACCAATATTCACAATATCGCCTCCAAGTTTCATGATACACAAACACAGAACTATGTCGCCATTGCAGAATCAACAGAGCACCACAACAACAACAACAAAAAAGCACAATATTAACAAAAACGAAACATATTAAGCAATGAACAATGAGAAAAACCTAATAAACAAAAATTGACGAAGTAAGTATTGAAGAGAGCGAACAGGACATACAAATAGTAGATCGAAAATGCTCTGAAATTGATTTTGTTGCGTTAAATCTTGATCGGATAATTCTTGAGGATGATTAAAACTGCATTATAATGAAAATGATTTAGTAATACATTATCGAAAAAAATAGTAGATTGAAAAGCACGAAAATAGCGAGATCTACAATAATTGATCGAAAATGAAGAAAAATAGTGATACTGACGACAATATCACATACCTAGATCCGAAAAAGGACGACCGAAACGAGAGATGATGATGATGATGACGATCGCGATCAAAATATCAGATGATGAACTGCGTGTGATTGAGGACGATGATGAACGAAGTTAATCGAAAAACGGTAGTTGTTGAGTGTTGAGAGTTGAGTAAATGCGTGAAAGACGAGAGAGGGGGAGAGAGAGAGTAGAGAGAGAGAGTGAAATGTCGTAAATGAAGTTGTTGGCTGGCATTTGCTTTGAGTGTATGATTAAATAGGGACACGTGGCAAAGATCATACAGTGCGTCTATAGTTATTAGATCGACGGTTTAGAAGGTGTCCGGCCGCCTCACCCTAAGAAGGGTGCCTCACATGATTCAATCTCTATATATATATATATATATATATATATATATATATATATATATATATATATATATATATATATATATATATATATATATATATATATATATATATATATATATATATATATATATATATATATGCTTCATCTTTTTAAGTGAAATTACATATCTTTTGTGTATATCTTGGTATTGATTTTTTTTTTTTATGGTTTTTTTGACATTTCTATTAATAAATTAAGTCTAACCTCTTTATTTTGTTGTGTTTTTATAGGATTCAATGTCATGATCTTAGCTGCCAAAAAAAAACATGTCATGATCTTCTTTGATGTGAACGCTTTATTGTTATGTTGTAAGTTACTACTTTTGCCTATTGTTTTATTTTTCCATTTTTTAAATTTGTTTAACCCTTTAATTTTCATATATGTATAGTTTTTATTTTTACCAGCTTTGAGTTAAACATGACAAATAAAACCTTATATTTCACCTCATTCATAAATTTTTAAAAAAAAATAAAAAATATAAGTTGCAAACACAAAAAAAAAAAAAAAAAAAAAAAAAAATTGATGCAAACCTTTTATCTCCCTCCCATAACTTTGGTTATCAATTTACCCTATTTATTTAACTTTATTATCTTCTTAATGATGATCTTTTTGCTCTCCCCTCACCATTATATAACAATAATCATAATTTTCATGTTATTCAAAAAATTGGTATGTAAAGTACAATATTATAAAAAGGCAAGACTAAATATTTCACTAAGTCATCTTACTAAGCCATGTGTGATTTAAAAAATTCATTTTTTATTATCATGTGTCACATGCTTATTAGTAAAAAATTTTTAAAAAATATAAAGTCTCAAACATACAAAATAAATTAAAAAAAATTGATTCAAAATTTTTATCTCCCTCTCATAACTTTAGTCATCAATTTACCCTATTTATTTAACTTTATTACTTTTATTTAATGATGATCTTTTTGCTTTTCCCTCACCATTATATAGCAATCAAAATTTCCATTTTATTCCAAAAATTGGTATGTAAAGCTTACATAGATAACTAGAATATTTTTTTACTTTTTTTCTTTATTGTATATTGAATTAATTAGAATCTTATTTTTTACTCCGTATTATTTTTGTGTTTTCAAATTGCATGAGGATGATACATACTCACATATCAAAACAACTGTTACCTTAAGCAACTTTTTATTAGTTGAATATGCAACTCTTTTCACTATGAAATTTCATGCGGCGGCCCTAAAACCCCATCTATAATCTATACAATCTAATTAAAGGGGTACTTAAAATGACAAATTTAATTAAATGTAACATGGAAATTTTAATGTGACGTGGATTATCAATTTATAGTTACATGACATTGATTTCATTCACTCATCTATAAATAAATTTATACAATTTAATTAAATGTTACCTAAAATGACAAATTTTAATGTGATAAAAGAATGTAAATGTAATAAACTTTTTAGTTTCCTCTCATCTTTATACCTATTAATAATTAATACATTCTACTAATTTAACATCTAACTTTTTTTTTAAATGATGAATTTTTGGCTTCCCTCCTCATTTATACTATCTATACACGTTGCCATATTTCTGTCTACGATTATCATCTCTTGTGTTATCACAATATCTCTACTTGTCTACCTTAAACACCTTTGAGATTTTATTTTGTCGGTCTAAACACTCTAATTCATTCAATCAATAAATATAACTTTAAATAACGCCTAAATATTTGTTGGAAGATAAACATTCATAGTCCATAATCTTTAAGCTGATTAAAACAATAAATTATTAACGATCCCGTGATTTTCACGGGCTCCAAAACTAGTTCTTTGATTAAATGCTTGAGGAATCCTTATGCAACTCCTTAATGCCTCTTTAATCTCCGGTTAAATGTGATAATTAACACCTTAAGACCTTCTAAAGAGCATCCTAAGTTGAGCATCCTAAGTAACATTTGTGGACTTTTACATTATGGGCTTGACTTTCACTTGGCTTTGTTTTGCATTTCTTCATTTTAATCCATAACTTTTACCATGAAAATCCATGCAACATCTCTTGGTTGGTCCATCATGCTCTTCTATTTAGCCTTGCTTCTAGTGTGTGCAAAATATGTAGAATTATGCTCCTAAAAGCTCAAACACCTACAAAATATGACAAACCATGCAAATACAACTGGAATGCAATATTAGCTCAATAACACTAAGATTAGTGCAAATTAGCATGTAAAATAGAGCTAAAATATGGGGTTATAGTGTATATAAGATGGACTTATCATTGGCTCAACCCAGACTCGAGCAGCGCTGACTCGATTGTTTTGACCGAAACAATTATATTAATATGTTATTATTATTATTATTATTATTATTATTATTATTATTATTATTATTATTATTATTATTATTATTATTATTATTATTATTATTATTATTATTATTAATATATTATTATTATTACTATTAGTATTACTATTACTATTACTATTACTATTACTATTACTATTACTATTACTATTATTACTATTACTATTATTATTATTATTATTATTTTTTTTTTTTTTTTATTATAAAATGCGCGCAGCTTTCATTATAATAAAAATAAAAGGTTTACATGAAATTGGTGGGGAGCCGAGAGACAATCTGGGCTCCCACACCCTTAGCAATAGTAAAGCTAATACGAGTAAAAATGTAAGCGGCTACCCGAGCCCCAAAGATCCGAGATACCGAGAATTTCGGATCCGCTTGAGCAAGGCAACAAAGATCCGAACTCAACTCCCCAAGTGAAGAGAAAGAGAAAGGTAGGAAACCATAACCGCACCGCGCACAAATCCCCATACTTAGCACACTTTCGCCGAGCAAAGATCGGCGACAACCCGCCCAAGCACAAAATCGCCAACCCGGCCCGAGTCAAAGGTGAAGAACCTGTCAGGTCGACGCACACATCACGCCCCCTGTCCCAAGAATAAAGCAATAAATCCGCAGGACGAAGAGAGCCCCCATGCCCATCAACCAAACCGATAAGAATAAAGCAATATTATTATTATTATTATTATTCAAGAAAAGTTTAATCCTTTTTATTCATCCTTATAGGGAAAAAGAAAAAGGATACAAATCTTTACAAAGCATATCCACTAAGCCTTATGAAATAAGGCTAATTACCATTTAATCCCTCTATCACTCTACTATTATTAGGAAAACTATGGTTACGCATATACACACAACTAGTATATTTGACACTATACAAGACTTGATCAGTTGTCCTTTCCTTTCCTGAGAATAAACGATTGTTTCGTTCCTGCCACATATAGTACACAACTCCCACAAGACAGCAAATGTACCAGCCATTCCTTCAATGTTTCCTATCCCTTCTCCTGTTACTCCAAATTAGTTCAGCCTGGTACTTAGAGCTCCTGCCATGAATCCCCATCCATTGTTTTAAACCCTCCCAGATTTGCCTTGAGTATTGACAGCTGAAAAATAAGTGACTATGAGTTTCATTTGCTTGCTTGCATAGGATACATCTGTTAATAAGAATCATCCCTTTCCTGATCAACAAGTCGACACTGGCAAGCTTATGTGGGATAGCCAGGGAAGCAATAACACTGTGCCTTAGGATTACAGTTTTGCCAGAGAGAGCTTTTATCCAAGGCAAAACATGGTACTTGGGACGAAACTAGTCATAAGCTTCACTAACTATAAACTTTCCATGCTTTATCCAGCTATGTAACAAAGATCGAGCATTACGAATAGAGCTTGTGCCTTTGGATCATGTCATTCCTAACAGAAATGATGCTTCTAAAACTTTCAGAATGTTGAGACCCACATTTAGCACCCCAAATTGTAAAGTGGGGGAAATTATAAGCTTTGTTCCAAGTAGCCCAAGCCCCTTCCTGAGGGAGATCAAGCATCCAAATCCATCTAGCCACAAGTGCTTTATTCCAAGAGAGGAGCTCTTTAACATCAAAGCCCTCTTCTTGCCTTGGAGAGCAGAAACTAGACCAACTCTTCATTACAAGCCTTCTCTAATTGCTCTCAATATTCCAGAAAAAAATTTACACATTCTGTTGATTTGCTTAATCACACTTTTTGGCAAAAGAGCACTAGTACACCAGAAATTTTCTAACCCAAAGATGACAGAATTTATCAACTGAAGTTTCTCAGCATAAGAAAGAAATTTAGAGGACCAGTGTTGCAAGGAATGCTGAATCTTACCAATCAGTGCACCTTACATGTCAACTTTTGTACGAGCAGTATTAAGAGGTAGTCCTAAGTATCTGAATGGAAAGCTACCTTCTGAAAAATCAGTCTCCTGAAGAATAGCCTCCTTTACATCAACATGAACACCCCTAAAATAAATCTCAGTTTTATCTGGGTTTGCATATAGCCCAGACCAGCTAGCAAATTCATTTAAAGAGTGCACCATTGCTCTAACTGATGGAACATCATCCCTTGTGAAAATCATGAGATCATCAACAAAAATTAAATGAGTCATGACAATTTTGCAGCATTTAGGGTGATAAGAGACTTGATTCTGGACAAAACCTCCATGCTTAAAACAAACAGATAGGGTGAAAGTGGATCTCCTTGCCTGATTCCACTCTTACCTTGAAAAAACCCATGAACTGATCCATTAATTTTTATTGAAAACCAAAAGCTAGATTCACAACCCATCACCCAGGATATGAACTGATCAGGAAGTTTATAAGCTCTGAGCATGTTCTCAATAAACCCCCATTGCAGATAATCAAAGGCCTTTTTTATATCTACCTTAATAAGGCATCTAAGAGTCAAATATTTTCTATTATACCCTTTCACCAAAGATTGAGAAAGCATGATATTCATGAATATTTCTCCCTTGAACAAAAGATGTCTACTCATGACCAATTAACAAAGGGGGAGAGCTTGCAATCTTTTAGAGATGATCTTGCTAACAGTTTTGTAGAAAGTTGTACAACATGAAATGTGTCTAAAATCAAGAACAGAATCACATACTTTCTTTTTAGGGATTAGAACAATAAGTGTTGCATTTGTTTGTTTACTCATCCTACCAGTAGTGAAAATGAGTTAACAGCTTTGCAGAAATCCTTACCCACTAGGTCCCAGCTATTCTTGAAAAAAACTGAAGAAAAACCATCAGGGCCTGGACTTTTATCTGAGCCAATGTCAAATAAAGCAGATTTAATTTCATCAATCTCAACAGGCTTAATAAGATTTGCCATGTCAGTGCTTTGAACACAAGGGCTCCTTTGAATGAAATCAACATCTAAAGGTAAAAACATCATGATGACTGCCAAACAGACTTTTATAATAATCCACAAAGGCTGCAACTACCTCATTTAGCCCTACTCTTTCCTGCCCAAACCTATCCTTAATATGACCCAAGATTTGCTGCTGCTTCCTCTCCTGAATCTTAGCATAAAAGAATTTAGAGGAACGTTCATTATGAACAATATTGAGCTTTTTGTTTGAGAATTTTCTTCTCAATATTCTTAAATTTACAATATTGTTGAAGAAGCTCTTTTTCAGTACTGATAAGGCTAGGAGATAGAGGATTGATTTGCAAATCAAGTTGACAGGAGTAAAGCTTCTCCCTGAGAGCTTTTACTTTGTCAGTAATGCCATTAAAATGTGTCCTATGGAGATGAGTAAGAGCATGTTTTACATTTTTAAGCTTGGTAAAGAGTTTGTAGGGAATAGAGCCAGCAATAGGAAGGTCCCAAGCTCCCTTAACAATGTTCTTATATTGAGGGTGCTCAATCCAACAATTGAGAAAACTAAATCTTGTCTTTGTAGGAGGGTCATCAAAGACAATCACTACCACAGGAGAGTGATCAGAATACCAGGAGCCATATAATTGGCAGAGGTAGTAAGGTATCTTAAAAACCAAGCAGAGTTTGCTAGGGCCCTATCCAGTTTGGACCAGACTCTGGTCCTTGCTTCCTGTTTGTTTGTCCAGGTCAGGTCACAACCAGTACTGTTTATATCTTCCAGTCCACAAGCCAAAAGACAAGAATTGAAATCCAAGATATCTGCCATAACTGGAGAAGTAGTACTAACTCTTTCAGTAACATCCCTTACCACATTGAAATCCCCAAGAATAATCCAAGAATCCACAAAAGGGCTAAGGTTAATCAGCTATTCCCATAGTGTATCTCTATCCCTGTCATCATTACTTGCATAGATCATAGTCAAATGAAACCTTTGACAGGTTGCATTGTGATAAATCTCACAATGAATGAACTGAGCATGAATAAGAAGAGGAACAACAACCACAGTAGTAGAATTCCCCAACAACCAAATTCTACCATTTTCATGATAGTTATAATTGCAGCAAGAGTAATAATGCCTAAATTAAGTTTTGAGACAATTACCAGAATTCTTCTCTTTTATTCTAATTTCCAAAACACCCAGAATATCAATCTTATTAATCCACAAGAAGTCCTTTACTTCTTGCAGCTTGAGAGGATCATTTCCCCCTTATATTCCAAGAGGCTATCTTCATGTACTATTCCCATCCGGAGGGTCCCCATCCCCTAGATTATTTTTCACCAAGTGAACCTGATTAGTGTCCTGATCAGTTAGCATCTCACTCTCCTTTTCTGGGATGACATTTGTGGTATCAACAGGCATGGAGGAGTTCATCTCAGTCATGAGGGTAAACCAAAGGTGGGTCAATTCTTCATCCACCTTAACCATAATATCAGTTGTATCCCTTACAACTAAATCAGGGTCAGGAAAAGTATCTGTGCTAGGAGCAATTTCTCCTTCCTCGACTGATGAAGAGGAGCAAAAACATTTGGTAAGTGGAATAACCAGATCAGGGGTTGAATCAGATGAGGCATCTCTCTTCAAGGCTATTTGAGATGCACTCACCTTATCTTTCTTACTGCATCCTGAGTGATTTACAACAATCTGTGAAGGAGAGACCATATCAGAGGAAGGAAAGGAAGGGCCTAGCTGACAGCATTCTGAGCCTACCCCTTTTTCCACCTGAACAGGAAGCGCTTCCTCAAATGCTGAGGTACCACCTAGCAAGCAAGGAACAGAAGGCACAACCTTCTTAGTAACAGTAGCATCCTTGGTCAGTATGGATTTGATTGATGGAATAGGCTTAGGCTTATTTTTCTTACAGGTCTTCAGAATATGCCCAAGTTTTCCACATCCAGAACAAAAATGAGGAAGCCATTCATACTCAACTCTCTGAGTGGAGGGACCAAATGGGGTGTTCAAGGCAATTTCCAAAGGTAAGGAGGAGGAAATGCCCACCTCAATCATAACTCTGGCAAAAGAGAGCTTTGCCTTACTGGTTGTTGGTTTATCAGCAAATATAGGTCTTCCTATTTTGCTAGCCATCTTACTAAGCACCTGACTTGACCAAAGGAAGGGATCCAGGTCCGAGAAGAGCACCCAAGTGGGAACAATGGTAACCCTCTCCATTTCAAAGGAAAAATAAGGGGTCCATTGCTTAAGAATGAGAGAATAAGACCCTACTTTCCATGGTCCCTCCCTTAAGACATTGTCCATATCCTCTTTAGATGAGAATCGAAAACTAAACCAACCCTTTTTGTAATACTGAACCACGGGGGAAGCAAGATGAGTCCAATGCTTGGAAACAAACTCAGACATTTGTTTTAGAGTTGGCTTTGAACCAATTAAGTGCCCCATAAGAGTGTGCTTCCATATTTCCAATTCATCAGCAAAATCATCAAGTTCTACATCAATTCCCATGGCAGTCTTACTTTCTTCTTGGAAAAACAGACTCATACTCACTTGATTCTTACGTTTAACAACCTCGGACCATGTAGATTTTGTATTTTGATCCCCAGTTTTATTCGTATCCACAATTAACCCAGATGAGGTTTCAACAATCTTTGATGGAATTGGGTCAGAAACCACAGGATTAACAACATTTTCAGAAGGAATTTCACATGGAAGCACAGATTCAGAAGAAATCACAGTAGTTTCCTCATGTTGCAAAGAAACAGGGGAAACAACATGGATTGAAGAGACTAAATTAGGGGTTGAGTCCGAATTATCACCAGAAATTGACACTGAATTCTTTAACCTAGGACTAGTTCTAGCCAAATAATGAACAGCATCAACAATCAAAGAATTCAACAAAACAGGTTGACGAATTGGGGATTTCAGAGTTTCGTCAACATGATCAAGAACAACAGAATTAAGAGTAAAGTTAATACCAGCAGAAGCAGAAAAAGACGATGAATCCAGAGGAGGTCGACCTTTTGGAGGACGACCACGACTGCGCGCCATGAGAGCTAGATGTTTTTCCGCAACAATGGTGAATTACAGAGCTTTTTACCTAGAGAGAGAAAAACATCTTTCTTAAAGCATAACGCTTATTCTTATTATTATTATTATTATTATTATTATTATTATTATTATTATTATTATTATTATTATTATTATCATCATCATCATCATCATCTTCATTAATTTTATTTATTCTTATTTTTATTATTATTTATAATATTTATAATAATATTATATTATACTTATCATATTTATTTTACTTTAATTATTATTAATATATTTATTATTATATTATATTATTATTATTATTATTAATGTTATTATTTATATTACTAATATATTATTATTATTATTTGATTATTTTTATATATCTTAGATTATTTTTATTATTAAATGATTATTATTATTATTATTATTATTATTATTATTATTATTATTATCTTTTTATTATTATTTCAATTCATTTCATTTCAGTTCAGCTCCAATAAGTTCAGTTTAGTTCAGTTTAATATAGTTCAAAAAATTTCAGTTCAATAGAACAGGGTCTAAAACAGCTGGTTAAGATTGACAAATTTCAAGCAAATTAAATAATTAATGGAGACTCATATATTTAAACTTTATGTGCTAAAGCCGAGCCTATGTGTCGTGTACCAATTTGCTTCAAATATTTTGAAGACAACCTCTGAACACGGGGTTGTTTGATTCAATAGTAAAGTGGAATGAAATATGAATTTGAATGAGCCTATGAATTTGACTGAGTTGGAAGGAGACTTGGTCATATTGGAACACTTTTTTTTGCTGTACATGTATAAAGATGGTTAAAAAAGGATATAAACTGATTTTCCTTCTTCAAATTCATCTGGCTTCTCCAAAGATGGATCATACGAATCCCAGCAACGTATGCTCCTCTCGATTTCGAGTAAAAAAAGTTGAAGCTTACATCTTTCGTATTGCACTTATCTTAGTACTGTTTATTACTCCATTTACAATATCACTCTCCTTCAATTTTACTAGTTTTAGCAAAAACAATCCTGACATTGTCTTGTTGGGCGATTCGTTTATATCAAATGGAATGATCCAGTTAACAAACACATCCCTTCAATGGAGCGCAGGCAGAGCGTACTACTCTCCTCCTATACAACTTTGGAACGAAAGCACTAAAAAAGTCACTGATTTTACCACCCATTTTTCATTCGTCATCTTGTGCAAAAACCCTCCTCAGTGCGGTGACGGTCTTTCTTTTTTCCTTGCACCCGTAAACTCTTCAGTTCCTGACAATTCAACTGGTCCGTATCTCGGGTTAGTTTCAAACCAATCATATAACGATCCAATCAAAAACCACTTTTTAGCTGTCGAGTTCGACACCTACAAAAATCCTTGGGACCCAAGTGATAATCATGTTGGTATAGATGTTAATTCCATAGCTTCAGTAGCTAGTGTCAAATGGAAGAGTAGCATCAAGAATGGATCAACAGCGAATGCTTGGATAGCATATGATTCTTCTACAAAGAATCTCAGTGTTTTCCTAACTTATGCTCCTAACCCTATTTTCAGGGGCAATTCTAGCCTTTCTTATATTATTGACCTTCGCACTTACTTGCCCGAAAATATCCAAGTTGGTTTCTCCGGTTCTGCAGGACCAAATCCCGAGAGTCATAATATTCTTTCTTGGGAGTTCTACACAGCCTTGCCAGACATCTATGATGATGGTGGTCCAGCACATGGGCCTAGTAGCCCAGTACTTAAGAGTAAGACCGCCAAGGTTGGATTAATTGCTGGTGTGGTGGGGGGTATTTTCGTCTTGCTTGTAGTTTCGGGCATACTTTGCTGTTTTTGTAGGCGGAGATGGGCACTGGGTCCGAGAACTAAAAATGATGAAATTTATTTCGGTGAGGACGATGATGATGACTTTGAGAAAGGTACCGGTCCAAGGAGGTTTACGTATGAGGAACTTAGTAAAGCGACCAACAACTTTGCCGCGGAAGGGAAGCTGGGAGAGGGTGGTTTTGGAGGGGTTTACTTTGGTTTGTTGGGTGATCCAAGTAGAGAAATTGCGGTAAAGAGGATCTCAAGTGGATCCAAACAAGGTAAAAAGGAATATGTGTCGGAGGTGAAGACTATCAGCCGATTGAGACATAGGAATTTGGTTCAGCTTCTCGGGTGGTCCCACGATCGAGGGGAATTGCTTCTTGTTTACGAGTTTATGCCCAAGGGTAGTCTTGATTACCATCTTTACGGCAGAGTACAGGTTGCATTGCCATGGACAGTTAGGTACAAAGTTGCCCATGGATTGGCATTGGCCTTGCTGTATCTCCATGAAGAATGGGAACAGTGTGTTGTACATAGAGACATCAAATCTAGTAATGTCATGCTTGATTCCAATTTCAATGCTAAACTCGGAGATTTTGGCCTGGCAAGATCAGTTGATCACGGGTTAACTGAATCACAGACAACCGTTTTAGCCGGTACACTAGGCTACATGGCACCAGAATGTGTCCTTACAGGAAAGGCAAACAAAGAATCTGATGTTTACAGTTTTGGTGTGGTTGCCCTTGAAATCGCATGTGGAAGGCGGCCTGTCAAGTTCAGTGAAGAACCGAGTAAGGTGCTAATGGTAGAATGGGTATGGAGCCTGTACGGGGAAGGTATTCTTCTAGAAGCTGTCGATGAACGACTAGAAGGAGAGTTTGAAACAAAGCAAGTAGAATGCTTAATGGTTGTCGGTCTGTGGTGTTGTCATCCAGACTACCCTCAAAGACCTTCAATTAGACAAGTTATAAATGTTCTAAACAAAGATTCTCCTTTGCCAATTCTACCCTCAAGTTTACCAGTTCCTACCTATTTTGTACCTCCTATAAATATGGAGGTATTCTCCAACGAGTCTTCATCCGCCAACACAGGCAGCACTGCCACCACAAGCTCTTCATCTCAGCCCGTCCTAGCTGCCACTGCCCCTTTGCTGTCTGAGGAAGCCAGTGTGTGATTGTTGAAAGTCAGACATTAATTGGATGAAATTGAGAAGGATAGTTATCCAGGAAATGTTTAGCAACTAGAAAAGTTATAAATGTAGTTCATTTCTCTATTGTAAAAATATAGGAAAGAGGAGGGGGGCCATTATTATTGAGTGTGAATGATCAAATTGTTCATCAAGTTCATTCTCAAAATAGAAAAGACAACAATTGACTGAGACACCCAAAAATGGAAAAGAGCAACAAATGAGCAAATGTAAATACTTAGTTGAGTTGCTAATTATGGATAATGCATTTTCTTGTAATTTCATTACATGGATAAGAAGGTTGCATAAATCGACCCTATTACCCCAGAACCAACAGCCACACTAGTATTGCTGTTATCGTAGATCACATGTAACAAAGAAACAATACATAATTTCCAATCTAACAAAGAATACAGCAATGAACAATTGACTGAGAGGACAATTTACAGCACCATCCTATGAATCAAAATATTTGAATTCAATTGAAAAAGATATATGATACTTTTTGGAAAAGTGGAATTCAATTTACAGGACCGATAAACAAACAACTACAAATCCTTGTGCATACCATCCCAAACTGTAAACCAATATAGGTCTATATCCAAAAGTGGAGACCCAGGTGTTGGAGGCCTTGCCGGGGAACATGAACATCCCGCAAATAAGTCAATGTCAAACTCGACAAGTTTTATAGGAGTCGTCTCAAACGAGTCTCAAACTTGACAGGCGGGGAACATTGTGGAAGTATGTCCTTGATCATACATTTATCGGCACACTCGATACAACATTTATCATGATTGTGCAGTAATCCTTCCTCCTTGACTTAATCGTAATTCTCTCGTTTCGGGTGACTCACAGCAGCAGATACATTATTATCGACTGAATTCTTCTTAGACGGCTTGTCAAGAGGGCGTGGCCTTACTGTGGTGGTCAGATCCCCAAGAGGTTTCCGCACAACCTTCACATTCATCTGGATGGATCAAGATTTATTAGTATTATAATAAATTCACCTTCTTAAATCAAATCAATAGGCTACCACCAAATTCAATCACATCAATCAATAAAACCCTAAATCCGCAACAACTCATCTAAAACATCAAATATTTCCTAACAAAATAACAACATCAACCTAGAAATTAAATTCTAAACATCAGATTAAACCCAGAAATCTTCTTTACAATTTACGAAAAGGAAGAATACGAAAAAGAGACGAAATTACCTTATCTTTCACATTCGCAGATGCCTTCTTCTTTGCAACGGTCACATTCATCTCTATTATTATAAACAAGTTTAATTAACTTTAATTGAAATTGAAAAGAGAGTGAGACGAAATTAGGGTTGCTTGATTTCAGGAATTTGGGTATTTTTCTTATGGAATTGAGAATTGTGAGGAGCGTTTAATTAGTTTTGGTGTATTTATACAAGGAGAATGTTTTATACACGGGAGTATATTTTAGCGCGGTTTAACGTCTCTTTCCCCCTCTCTAGCACAAACGTCGGTTGCAAATCACAAATGGTCATTTGACTCGGGTTAATTCGGATTAGTCACACATTTTAGATTGGGTCGGGTTATTTTAGGTTTTGAGTTAGTTTCTGATATTAAGTTGTCGGTTTATTTTTGAGCTTTTTCGAATCGGGTAGTTTTTGGGTATGGGTTATTTTGTGTCGAGTCAATATTAACACACTTTAAGTAGTATTAATGTGATACACAAAAAATGTCTTAAAATTAATTATTTATTATGTAGCATTGCAACTTGCAAGTTGCAACTAGGGGTTATAATGAGACGACACAGCTCGCGAGCAATGCGAGATCGGCTCGGTCAAAGTTCGGCTCGGGCTCGACTCGAGAGTTTAACGAGTCAAGTCGAGCAAACGTTGGTTCGACTCGATAAGCCTGTGAGCGGCTCAAACTTGTGTGATTAGATAAGATATTGCTTATATTTTATATTATCATGATTATATTTTTGTATTCACACACTAGGTAGCACCGACACAGACACGTGACACGGCATCCCATGAAATTTAGGACACGGGACACGTTATTTAAATTTAATAAAAAATATATTTTGTAGTTATATATGTGTGATTTTATTTTTGAAAAAGTATTTGATATTAAATTTAAATAAATGAAGGTAAAATTTGAAGTTAAATTTAACTTATTCTCATTTCTAAAACCAAAAACCAACTTATAATCAATCTATTTCGACATCTCATTACTTGTCTAAAGAACATCATTTGCCCACCAAATTCAACCATATAACAATTCACGTCATTTACCTTAAATTCAACTTTCCGTTTGAAGGTGTGTCCAAATACCATGGACACGGCTCAAAATACCAAGGACACGCGTCGAACACGTGCCCAAATAAAAGATGAAAGTTAGACACGGCTTTACAGGTGTCCGATACGTTTTGACGTGTGTCCAACGAGTGTCGTGTCCGACACGGGTGTCCGAACGGGAACACCGATTATGAGGAGTGTCCGTGCAACCTAGTTCACACATATCAAATGTCTCACTGAGTTGCCAAATATTTTTACATAAACTTCTAGCCTTGTTATTGAAAATATTTGAAGAAAAAAATCAAAAAAAATAACAATAATATATAGACTCGATTTGAGATCGAGCTCGCGAGCTTGATAACGAGCACATTTTTTTCGAGTTAAGGTAAGCTCAAATTGCGACTTGAGCTCGAGTTTTGTTCTTGAGCTCGAGTTTTGTTCTTGAGCTCGGGCTCGGCTCGTTAACACCCTTAGTTGCAGCAACCAATGAACTGTTTCATATAATTGTAGTTTACTTCGTATCATTTTGAATTGGGTCATTTACAAGTCGAGTGGTTTTGGGTCAGGTCACCCCAAGTAGGTCAACATTCTCATTTAGTCAATCAATTAATCGGGTCGGGGTCAGGTTGAATCAATTTTAGTTACAGGTCATAATTGGGTAAGACAGTTTCGTCACTTTCAGATCTCAGGTAATTCTTATCGGATCACAAGGCCGATTTCTCTCCGTTCATCATCGAAGGCCTCATTAAAAAGTCAAATAGCTTGATGAAGGCCTTTTACAAGAAGCAATACCTAGACATGATTAACAAATTGATATCCATACATATAAATTGAAGCTAGCGCATACAAATAAATATCAATAGCTAGTGCGTACAAATCTGCAAGGAAAATAATTACCCTTGGAGCTGGAAACACACACTCCCTCCATTCCGGACCGTTCGGTTAAATTTTATACGGTTGATAACGGGAACGTATGAAATTCAACCGAACGGAGGAAGTATTAAACATCAGGCAACCTTTGACATTCAACCATTTTAGAAATGACTTTATTTGACATTAAATCGAGTAATGTCATGCTTGATTCCAATTTCAATGCTAAACTTGGAGATTTTGGGCTAGCAAGATTAGTTAATCACAGCTTAGGTGGATCACAGACATTGCCCCAGAATGTCTCATCACAGGAAAGGCAAACAAACAATCTGATGTTTACAGTTTCGGAGTGGTTACCCTTGAAATCGCATGTGGAAGGCGGCCTGTCGAGTCCAATGAAGAACCGAGTAAGGTGCAAATGATAGAATGGGTATGGAGCATGTACGGGAAAGGTATTCTTCTAGAAGCTGTTGATGAACGACTAGAAGGAGAGTTTGATACAAAGCAAGTAGAATGCTTAATGGTGGTGGGTTTGTGGTGTTGTCATCA
Organism: Silene latifolia; assembly: GCF_048544455.1. Taxonomy (NCBI): domain Eukaryota; kingdom Viridiplantae; phylum Streptophyta; class Magnoliopsida; order Caryophyllales; family Caryophyllaceae; genus Silene; species Silene latifolia. The sequence goes on along the minus strand of NC_133530.1, from coordinate 32,217,827 downwards.
TGACTATAACCAAAGACCTTCCATTAGACAAGTTCTAAATGTTCTACACAAGGATTCTCCTTTGCCAATTTTACCCTCAAAAGTTACCACTTCCTATTTATTTTGCGCCTCCTATGAATATGGATGTGTTCTCCATCGACTCCTCATCCGCGTACACAGGGAGCACTGACACCACAGGCTCTTCATCTCGGTCGGCCGTACCTGGCACTGCCCCTTTGCTGTCTCAGAAAGCCAGTGTGTGATTGTTGAGTCGATTATTAATTGGGAATGCTACTTCTATTATTATCATTTACTTTAATTAACGATTGATAACTTAAGTAGTGGATGAAATTTAAAAGGATTGTCATCCAGGAAATGTTTAGCAAATAAAAAAGTTATAAATATAGTTCTTTCCTATTGTAGAAATATGACAAAAGAAAATACGAGTGAATAAGTTGAAGAATAAAAGGAGTAACATATGTAATTTTCTCCTCAATATATATACTCCGTATTATTTAGGGTGTTGATTCTCGCAGTACGCATTTTACTCATCTCAGTACACTATTGACAATTATACCCCTTATATTTCACTCTCCCATTCTCTCTCTTATTTCTCTCTAATTTTCCTCTAATGTACTACATTGATAAATTATTTGATAAAATCAAATAATTATATAATGTTTTGATAAATTATGTACTTCCTTGATAAATTACTTTTACAAACACATGTACCTATTCATAAGCATACTACGTACTACATTTGGGGGAAAAAAAGTTAGAACAATCTAACCAATTGCCAAGTACAAATACTACATTTAAAATAAAAAAATTCCAAATTGTACTACGCAACTTCGCAGGTGGCTAATCCTGCTACCTTTCTATACTACTAACCACCAACAATAATTGGAACACCATCACATGCGGCCACCGGCGTCGACTACCGACAAATGCCGCCGGCCAACCAAACCAGCACCATCACCACCGTCGCCAGATTTGTGTATCCCCACGAACCCGCCAACACTTTCCCTCCCACAACTCCGCAAGTGCCTCTCGTTCTTTTCGCAGGCTGTCGAACAAATTCCGGCGACCACCTGCGTCCTTCTCGCTTGCGGCGCCTGCCCTTATTGCCGGCGACATCCGACTACACTAATATTTCCACCATCCCACACCTATTAACAATAATCAATTTGAATATAAACCGTAATTAAAATAAGATACAAAACTAAACAAAGAATCAATTTAATTTGTATAATGAATTAAATATATGTTCTATATTCGAATAATCATTCATAATAATTGAATAATTTGAAAGGGGTTAAAAGAAGTTAAGATGTAACAAGAAAGAAAAAGGGAGAGAGAATTAGATTGATGATTTTCAGTGAAGGGTAGATAACTGGAAAGTTTGGTGCATAAAAGTACAGAAAGTAAAATGTGTACTGCGAAAATAAACTACGATTATTTATATTCAGATGAGTTAGTAATTTGTAAATTCTAACTCCTACGGTGATGATCATGATCCTCCTCCTTTTCTAGCTTGTTTATTTACATTGCTTGGTTCACTTGTTCTATTATTTGTTGTTGTAAAATGGTTGCTAAATTAAGATATTTATAACGATTCAAGAATTACATTATAAAAAACGACTCGAGACCAAATGTAAATAATTATTTCAGTTACTAGTTATGGACGCATAACAAACCTTTTCTTGTAATTTCATTACATGGATAAGGTTGCATAAATCGACCCTATTACACCACAACCAACAGCCACGCTAGTATTGCTGTGATCGTAGATCACGTGTATTTACATCAAACCAAGAAACAATATATATTTTCCAATCTAACAAAGAATACAGCAATGAACAATTCAATGAGAACAATTTACAGCACCATCCTATGAATCAAGCCAAGTATCATGGACGCACCACAGAGTTTATACACCTTGTTGAAACTGGCCGCATAACTGAAAGAAGTCCCCAAATTTTAGAAGCCTTTCCAAGTTGCGAGAATTTCTTGAAAGACCTCAGTAATCAAATCTCTATCAGCACACTGTAGGAACACATTGAAGTCATCACGTATGTCGTATATCTTACCAAACTTGACCAAATACTTCAGACAGTTATCCTTAAGTTCAGGAAGCTGATACAAGGCTGCATTCTGCAGCCTCTCAAGGACATTCTTGGCATCAATGTCCTCAAGGAGGCTTTCATGGCATGCCTCCTTGAGGTCGGAAACATCATACTTGTCAGCAGCGTGCAGAAGAGCAAGGCGGTGGGACTTGAAATCATTAGGGTCAATAGTGCCATACATGTAGCTTAGGAAAGCTTGGCATGACTCCACTGACATGTCTGAAATGTTGATGGTAGAGTACTCCTTCTCTTGGAGGTCGTGGGCGAACATGGTCTGGAAGACTGGTGACCGTGCTGCCAGAACCGCTCTATGGGCCCCAACTGACCCGTCTGACGTGTTGATCGTGATGTCGGTGTAGATGCCCTTGGTCAGCATGTGGTTAAGGCAATTGAGGGCTGTAGTATTAGATCTTTTCTGGGTTTGTCCTTCAGCCCAAATCGAGTAAGGCTCTCCGCCCTGTTATCATATTACTTGTTTTAGATAGATTTCGAGGCATTTCACCACACAGTTCAATAACTTTAGCTTGACTAGTGGCGGAACCATGATTTTTAATAAGGGAACACAAAATTTAAGAGGACGAGCTAATATTGCAATAATGTAAACTAAGAAGAAAAATAGAAATACATTAGGCAACCACCACATACTACACTACCAAATAGGTTTCGAACCCAAGACCAAGAAACGGAATATTGAACCCTCTTATGGGTGGGAGTTGGTCTCCCTTAAGGCAGGCCATTTTGGTCTTTTTCAAAAAGACGGGATTTTGAGACCATTTTACAGTCAAATGTGACCACTTTTTGGAAAACAAGTGTATAAGCCATAAAATTATTTGGACCATTGTGGTTACATTTAACCAAAAAAAATGGTCATCAAATCCCGTCTTTTTGAAAAGACGAAAATGATACGTCTGAAACAACAATTTGTGTATGGAGTTGACGCGTACTTGTGGAGGAACAGTCTTTAAGTCAAGAAATTCAACATCAATGATGAATTTTCCTCCAAGAAGCTGAAGATCAAGTGGCCAAACAAAGTCGTCGGCACTCTTGAGTTGTTGATCTTTTATTTCTGCACAAATTTATTACACTTTTGAAAATGACAAGCAATAATAAAATCGAGTTACATGTAATTAGAGACGAATGTATGGATCGTAACACGCCAAATCATCGTATTTTATCATTTCATGAGTATATTATTTAGAAGTATGGGTTTGTATATCAATGATAACTACAATCCATATAATGTGGGGACTCACAAGAATTTAGTCTATTGTCCCATAACATAAACATTTAGGATACTACCAAAAAAGTATTTCCATCCAAAAAAAATAATAATAATTTGGCTTACCTCCTCTTTTTTGTCTTATGCACAAACAAGGTTTAATCTAATTATAATTTTCCGCTTTGTGACGGAAATGTAAAATAATATCTAAGATATTTGAGATAGTCAAATAAGGAAAACGTTAAAAAAGTGACTGAGACGGAGGAGGTACCGGGATGGACAAGGGGCTTGCGGTCACCGATGGAAGATAAGACACGGATGATGAAAGATGCAATTGGCGGATTTTCTTTACTCAGTTTGGAAATTTCCGGATATAGCTTGATCATCAACACCCTATTTTTCTCCAGAACCAAATGCCTTAAAAAAACAAACAGCCATCAATTGAGAAAATTCAAATCACAATCAACAAGGCTACAAGAGAATCTACTGTAAATCATCTGACTATTAGAATTACTCGCTCCGTCCCAATCATTTTTTTACTTTTGTTATTCTTGGTGAGAATTATTTTAATTAAAAGTAAATAAATGATTGGGACGAGGGAGGGAGTATCACATAGACACATACATACCACTATCGACTGTCACTTCATGACTGCTTCATCACACGTTCACACATACACGACTCATAATTCGAAATGGCGATTTGGAAACTGGGAGTCCTCAATTACAATGATAGGACACCAAATAGAAGGGTAGGGCCGCTGTCAGATGTACGATATCTTACCCTATGTGAACGTTCCGAAAATACTATTTTCAAAAGTTTAGTGACGACAGCCGGAGAAAAAAAAAAGTAGGAAGAGTAGTTAACATACCAGTTCCAAAGGCCAATCTTAAAAGGATCAGAGCGACGAAAGGAGCAAGAAGAGAGATTGTCGATTCGCCATTGAGCAAGACGAGAAGTAGTTTCAACCTTATAATAACTAGAATCTTTCATCCTCCTATACCACCTATGTAACAACAAATTTCCTGCAGTAGACGAACCAATGACTCCTGTAATGTCATTGATACAATCAAATATCCCAACTCCCCCTGCTTTTACCACCTTTCTACTGTTCTCCCCCTGATCTCCTACTTCTTCTGCCACCTCCACCGCTCTATATACACATCTAACAACAATATACCACAACCCGTGACACTTCAGTCGTGAAAAATGATTTGGGGTCGACTGACATCAGACATAAAACCATAATTATGTAAGCAGTAATGGGTTGATTTAGTTGTAAGATATTATATGATGATGGAAGAGGTATTTAGATAGTAAGAGGTTGGAGATTCTATAAAGTATTATGTAAGGCTAAGATTCCATGAAAGGCACATAATATATACAAAGTACCCATACCGTCTTAATCATTTGCTTACGTTTGATTAAAAGACTCACCCGTAAAGAATATAAAAGGAAAATAAATGATTCGGACGGAAGGAGCAGTAGATTAATTTAGGAGTATGGTGGCCCAATATGGGCAGCAGGATGGTTTCCTGCACGCAATGAATTATTGGTAGCAATGACTAAATATCATGCTTTACGTTAATGATAGTGAAAGCTTTTACTTAAAGAACTGAGCTCTGTTCAACAAGGGAAATCATGGGAATTTCCATTTATTTTTATTACTAATAATAATATTACTATTATTTCAATAATTCTAGTTATAGATTTTAATAAGGTTGTTGATTGCTGGGTTCCACATATAAAACGAACGCACTATGAAATGGTCATTAAAAGCATTTTAAATTTTCAATGGCTGGACTCCTCTTCATAAGTCTTCTTTCTTAATTGTTTTTTTGTTGTAAACGGAGCTACAGTGGCGATTTTGATGGTGACGGAGTTTGAACCCAGGTATAAGTATCATCTTTCATGACTTTACCAACTAAATTGGTTAACATATGCTGTTTTTTTTTTCTTAATTGCAAGGAAAATATGAGCATATTTTATTATTTAATAAAAACATTATTTGTTTAGGGTATATAACGTATTATCACTTATATTAGCCAATTTTAAAAGTAGTGATATTCTACATCCATATGCTAAGTATAGTATAAGACCATTTACGTTTAAGAAACATACATTAGAAACAAAATATGAGCATTTTCAATGCTCAATTAAAGTGATGTGCATTAAACAGTTAAATGGGCTTTGTTTCGTATGGTATAAGTTTAAGTAATATCGCAATGTTCATAATGTTAATCTTTGATAAAAAGGCATTAGAAAATAATATACCTCTAATATTAATACTCCTTTCATCCGAGCATTTGTGCTTAAACTAATAATCCTTTTTGAGTGTTAGAAAATAGGAGGCAAAGAATTTTGTTTTACAAACCTTTGAAGCAAAGTATCAATACTTATTTTATTCGAACATTGGTGCTTGCTTTCTTTCTAACTAGCGTGATCCAGAAGTATGGTCAATAAAGAAGAAATATGATTATCAGATTATGCATGTATGTATGTCTGTGCTAACAAACAATCACACCATCCTCTAATTAACTAATCCGAATCAACACACAGCTTTTACCAGTTTTGTTGGCAACAATTTAAAAATCACAATTTTTGGCTTAAGACAATTCAAATAATATACTCCCTCCAATTTCCTATTATCTTCCCTCTTTCCTTTTTCACACAAGTTTGATTATCTTCCCTCTTTCCTTTTTTGGTAAATTTCATTCATTTTTTATAATTTTTCTCTCCTAAAAAATCAACAACTTTCATTACTTTATCTATTCTTTATTCATCATTTATTCTTTATTATTTTCTCTCACCTATAAATTTCACAACTTACAATACTTTATTCTACTTTATTCCTTCTTTCTTCCCCTTTCTTAATTTTTGTACCAAAAGAAAGGGGAAGATATAAGGAAATAGGAGGGAGTAAATGAGATAAAAGCAAATTGCATAGGGTATCTTAATATCTTATATACTCAGGTGGGGTGATATTTGACTCGTTTTAATATTAAGATGAGTTATTCCGTTTTTAAGGGAGACTAACTGGTAAGTGTAGAATTAGTCTAGTTTTATTAATAAAAAAAGAAAGCAAAGGAAGTGGTTTAGCGAGTGCGAGTGAAAGAGGTGATCGGAATATAGGCGCAAATCAAACGCCATATATGCTCCGCGGATCTCCGATCGGGAAACCACATATAATAATAATAATAATAATAATAATAATAATAATAATAATAATAATAATAATAATAATAATAATATATACCACCCTTTCCACAGTTTTGTCGAATCTATGGAACCAATTTATGTTATTCTATCATTTAAATTCCAATAAATGAATGGAAAATTATTTGGTTAAACTTTTGCTTGTCACAAATTCTCACTTGAAACAGAAATATCTGGTTTAAGCTTAAGACGGGTTGAATACTAACCGACTTGTATAAACAAGACAAACATCTTGTTATCTCTCAAACATTTTCCTTCTGCCTTATTTAAAGTATTTGAGTCGTTTTACCTTGAATATAGATACATCCGTCTTAAGAGATACTACTTGTTGGTGCCTTTTGACCAATTTTCCATGAGGGGAAATTTAAGATTTAATTAGCAGTAGTGTATGAACATTAGTACTAACGTATCTCTTTACTACGTTTATAAACGTCAGATATCATATGATGGTTGGAGAGTAGTTGTATCAGTTTGACTTGTAATTGAGGGATTTGCTCAGGTAGTGCACAAGTGTCTCTAATCTCTATGCGTCGTTAAACTTAGGTAACCACATCTTTCGCTCTTGACCATCCCTAGAAAATGACCCGATATCCAACCAGATTGCAACACCTAAAATGGCCCATTTAAACACTTCTATGTCCTTGTTCATAATCACAAATAATTAGTATTACAGTATCTTACTAAAAACAGTCATATCATAAGACTAACGTGAAGCAAATGTCAACTATCTTAATTGGTAAATTTATAAGATGTGTTACTCATGACATGGAGTTCGCAACTCATCAACATCAAAATCATCCTTATAACTCTCTTTACCCCCACATAAACACAAAAAAGACCGCAAAGTCAACACTAAAAAAAATGAGAGTTTCTCTCCATTTCCTAAAAAGAAATGGAGAGCGCGTTTTCTTTCGGTGGTCGGATCGATCTGCAGCGATCATGAACACTCAAAATTTATGGGTAAAAATAAAGGGATAATGAGGTTTGGAGGGAAAAATATTATTAAATGAGTTTAAGAGAGGAAATGGAGAGAAAGAAACGGAAAGGATCCATTTCCAAAAAAAATAGTAATAAGTGGACTTTTAGTTTATATTTTGATAGCCTTGTATTTTATAATAGAAACCAGTACATGGAGTATTTAAGTAGATCGGATTTTGTCATTAATTATCAAGTTGTCAAAACAAGCTCAAAAAAAAATACAGAGTATTTAATATGGAACTCTTTTTTTTTTCCTTTGAACAAATATTTATGAAATCAAGATCCGTCGTTGTTCATCTATCACATTGGTGAAATAACATAATTTTTTGAAGCAAGTTATGGCAAAGGTTAGAAAGGAAAAAAAAAAAGTTACCCCGAGGTTGAAATTCATATGCTTGTAAGTTACCTTTTATTAACAGCTGCCAAAAAAAAAAAAAAAAAAAAAAGGAACTGGCTTTTATATTGAAAGTCCAAAGATTTGTAGGTTAGATTGTTGTTGAGGTAGCAAATCTTCACATTGGAAGATTAGAAGAGTCTTAACCTTATTCATAAAGTACTTAATAATTCACTAACATGAAATTTTTTGAGAGTTCAAAAATATATCTGTGCGGACTTGACCAAAAACGTACAATATCATACTCCTAGAAGATTAGAAAGCCCAAATTGTAGGTTTGATGATATACGCCTGTTTTTTGGACTTAATTTCGTTCCATTCAGCTCTATTTAGTTCAGTTCAGTTCAGTTCAGCATTATTCAGCAAAAATATGTAAATGGCTGGCGGATACTACAAGTGGGCAGAAAAAGTGAGAGAGTATCTTTGAGTGTTTGAATCATGTGACCCATCCTTCAAGCAATCTAACCAGACAAACTATCTTTCTTATTCCACTTCCATTTATTAATCAACAATTTGTAATATTCTAATATTAAGTCTTCTATAATATACTATATCATTACCTGTTTACTTATTTACAACACTCTATGAATGCTAAGTTGAAAGGCATGCATGCAACTTGCTTGGTAGAATCTGATCAAGAATGATAGCAACTTCCACTGAGATGATTTTGAATGATAGACAAATAAAGTAGTAGTAACAATTTATTGATGCACAGAAAATAGATAGAATTAACTGTAACTGTAACTAAAGAAAGTACCAACTAGACTTGGAAACGGATCATTTAGTTCGACCTTGTTTGACGATTCTTAGTTTTGATTTTTGTTCGATTCAATTCTGATTTATTTTGGTCACTCCTCTAAATCAGTTTTAAAGTATTTCATGTTGATAACAGGATAGTCAGCCAATTAGGTCAATGTTGCAATAGAGTTTTCCTGAGGGTTAATCAAATACAAGTTAAAATCTAAAATATTTCCGTTTCATTCTGATATGCATAATTCAGTTCAATGCTGATTTAGTTCATGTTAAAGCAAGTTTTAGGTACAATTCAAAGTATTCATTTAAAGTACTCAATCATATAGTACAATACTTCAGACCAATTTTTCCAGTTTTGAGTTTGTTTTTCATATCTAATAGTCTAATACTAAAACTTCTTACTCCCTGAGTTTATACACACAGAATACTGATCAGACTGAACAATCTATGAAAGAACACAGGGATGAAAAGTCACAATCCTCAAAGGCCTCAATTTACACCAACTTCATTGCACAGTTACATACAAGTTTGCGAGTATAATCATCACAAGCTCACATTTCACACACTATATTACATTATGTCGCTAGGCAGGTACAGTAGTATTAGTAAGGCTGAAATTTCTAAGAGAAGATAAGCCCGATTATTACATTGCTTTACAGGGACATACAAGGACATGATTTTAGGTTGCTTCAGAATACAAACACAACACAGACATGAAAACTATATAATGAAAACTTTTTACAAACCTTTTACGAGCTTTTTCCGCCCATCATCTTAGACAGCTCCTTTAGAATTGACCTCTCCTTACTATCATGCTCTCTCTGATAATGCCATTTTTTCGATGTTTTATCAGCCTAAAAATATAAGCTAACAGTCAATAACTGTGCATGCCAGACACTAGCAAACGGAGTATCACACTAAGCACAAGATCAAGAAAGTAAAATACACATACCCAATCTCTCAAGGGATGCAGTCCTTCTTTGAAGGTTTCAAATTTTGGATGAAATATATCCTTTGCTTTCGCCTGAATGTCATCGATCTATAATTGACAAGCTTTCAGTTAGCCGCATTAACCATACCCCAAACATTATAGATGATGAATGCAGTCAGCTTAGAAGATTGAAAAAGAATTCAACTATATCGTACTCCCTCTATTTTTCTATATATGACTTTCTCACATTTCGAGACACACACTTCTCTCTTCAATATCTCTCAAATTATACGCTTAAATATAGTGATATGTATACTCATATGAAAGAGTTTTTCATAAGTAATTTAATGGTATAATTTTTATAATTTTTTACCAAATATTTTTTTGTAAATATTAAAGTCAAAGGCTCGTCTCGAAAAAGCAAAACGTCATATATTAAAAAGTGGAGGGAGTATTAACTATATTAACAGCTCTTACTGTTAATAAGACTCCAGTTCAAAGTGGTGATGGCCTAAAATCAATGGCTAACATCAAAACATACCTAAGGATGTATGAACCAAGGGGAATTAAGTATATACGACAAGAAAGAGTCATTCATAGACTTACACTATGAACATCAAGCTTCAATGCAGCCAGGCCAAATGTCAGGGCAGCACTGCCGAAGATGATGGCAGTCGCAGCAGCAAAGGCCATCCCAACTGAATAAAAGAAAAGAAAAAGAAAAGGAAAGAAACGTTAAGTACAACGCAGAACACAGAATCATAGTAAGAAAAGTAAGTCTATCAAACCATCGACCCATGATGCTATTGTCGGACCTAGGGCTGCATAAAATAACCGGATATATCCGAACACTTATCTGTATCCTATATTCCTATATATTCGAATATCAGATCGGAATCAGAAATCGACATTTCAGTGTTTGCTTTTCCTGAACATTGAGAGAGAGTCTGTACTTTTAGATGTTTTTTACTGTTTTACTTTAACCATGGATATATGTCAAAGACTCAAGGAAGATCTTGAAAGTGCAAGGTTTAACATATCCTTCCCGATTTCGAGGAATTTGGCATTTTAATTTTTAAGTTGTCTTTGGTTGTGTACATGTATTTCTTGAAAAACTATATATATGCCAAGTTGATAAGTAAATGCCCAATCAGCTGAATAAAAGTATATGCATTACCTAATAGAGCAATCAGATACCGAATGCCCGATCAAATATCGAATATCCTAAGTACTTCTGATAGGATATCTCATATTGAAATTTTGAAACTGTGGATACATATCCAATCAGATGTTAAGAGTTCTGATTGGATATCCATTTCATGTTCAAGCCTAATCAATATGTGAATTTTTTAAAATATAGAGCAACATAGTAAACCCTGCTCTTTGGTCATAGATTATCGATTCAAAATACATCCTGATTCATAACCAAAATTACACACCCCGGAGCTCGACCAAATTTCTTTTTGATGTTATCCATATCCAAGCCTAATCCAAAAACTTGACCCCAAACCCAATTTGATCCAACATTTTTTTCCCTTTGATTAAATTTTTTAACATCCGATTTTAATTTTAAGTATACGAAATAATATTTAAAAAAAAGTCATATAATCCTATTTTGTCAGGAAAATTGTGTGAAGGTAATATCATAGTTTCAAAAAAAAAGCGCACAACAGAAAAAAATACGCGTTGGGACGATTCCGAATAAGATTGTAACAAATCACAAATAATTTAATGTTTACATAATCAAATTTTGGATTGGCCAAGTTCGGCGAGAACCAGATTGGAAACAAATTTGATTCGGATTTCTAGTAACACAACTATGCTCAGGTTTTTGGGTAATACATTGAGCAAGGGTTTCAAAAAATGGCTTTTGGATTGAAATTTTTCCTTGACGTCCAGTTGGTTTTGGTTCAGTAAAAGACTCAATTTCCACCCATCACGCCATGTCACGGTCAAGAGTTAAAATAAACGAAAACATTCAATCCAAACACCTAACGTGATTTTGTTTAGCTCAAACAATACAACATTGAATTGCATCATTTGCATGTGTTACTTTAGTACCTTGTATATCTCAACACAAGCTTCTAGAGAGGGGATGAATAAATATATAAGCTAGAGAATAAACACATACTGTGTGTAAGACCTTCAGCGGCCGCTCTGACTTTTTCAGGATTAACATGTGTATATTGCTCCTGACGCAAGTCATTCGCTGTTGATGCCACAACAGATGAATCCGCTGTCGGTAACTGCCACCTGCACAAATTGTATCATCAATATCACCCAACTTTAAAGACCAATAATCGTGCATTCCCTCAAAACTAAACCCATTAATCCTACCTAATCCTTCATGCTCACAAGATTAAATACTGCGCTAACTTAAATCATTCAAAATTGTCTCTTAATCTCTTATAATACTTTTGCGTCTCATTTAGTGATACCAACTAAACCCATTACTTCCTATCAGGTCCTTCATGATCACAAGATTAATTCCCGCGCTAACTCAAATTACTCAGCTAGCAATAAATGATGTGCACAAGCATCCAAATTAGAGCCATTACTCCTACCACATCCGTGCTAACTCAAACTATTCAGTTAGCAGAGCTGCTAAACCATTTTATATTATACATACCCATTTTATTACTTTCGATGCCATTTTTAATTGAAATTGTAAAATGGTCTCACAATAATTTAATGAGAGACCGTCTCTCAAGGGAACTATTGCAAACATTATAACAACATTCGTACAACAGTCTTATTCGATAATTTGGGAAAATATAAAAATAATCACACAACGAACAGAAAACTACCTCTTTGGACCAAATGTAACCTGAGGAAGAGAAACATAACCGCGAAGAGGATTCAAAACATCCGGCGAAACCCCAAAAGATTGGGGATTCGAATTTGGAAGCGCCCATTTCGGAGAAGCAAAATTGGACGAAAAATCGGAAAGAGGGTCTTGCCGATAAATCTTCGACGGAAGAGAATGTCGGAGAATCTCCGGCAAAACGTCGACTGATTCGCCTGCGGAATTGGAATTAGGGTTTGTAATTGAGGAATTAGGGTTTGGAATTGGGGAACTAGGGTTCTTGTTGGTTTTCTGAGCTAAACGAGTAACGGCATGTTTGGATTCTTCGAAAAAGTAAGCGGCTTCTTTGCCCGCCAATCTACCCGCCAGAAAACTCATTTTTTTTTTTTTTGGATTTGTTTTTGTTGTCTGTAAATTGGGACTATGAGTGGTTTTTATATTTATTTTGTTTTCGTTTTTGTTTTTGTTTGGGGAAAAAGTTTAGTAAGATCTTGCTTCCCAAGTTATTCACATTGTTAGTCAATAGTTTGAATTTAGTATATAATATTTTAGTAGGGTAATTAGTTTTGGTGTCTCATTCGTTTTAGATTACCTATATTTATCATCACAAATTCTCATTATAGACGGACACTATCCGTCTATATGTATAGACGGATACCACTTTCTCTCACAAAATACACATTTGCCATAAAATGGGAAGCACATGGGGGTGCCCCACTTTGTCCCCTCTACCCATTTTATTAGAGGTCTTTACCGTCTGTTCGCCCCACCCATCTATACCAAGACCTATTGATTTATCATCTAATTTTTATATTTTATGAAAATTTGTCTTGGTTTGCCTTGTTTATACTATTATCAACCGTGTTATGATACACATTTATCACTCTTATTGTTATAATAGTGTTGTTTTAAGTACATTCGTTGTTACTAGGGATGGCAGTGGGTCGGGGACCCGACCCAGACCCTGAGGGTCGGACTCTAATGGGTCGGGTATGGGTCTCATTTTTTCAGACCCAATGGATATGGGTCGGGTATGGGTCTTAAGAAAATATTTGGTCAGGTCCAGGATCTAAGTTATGAGACCCATACCCGAGCCCTTAGACCCTTTATTATAAAAAAAAAAAAAAATCAAAATCACAACTTTTCCGAATTCATCTTGTGACCGTAGAAACCCAACTAAAGTCTCTTTTCTTCCCCTCATCCCATAAAGTGATAAAACTCAACCAAACTCTTTTGACAATACCACCACTCCACCACTGACACAAGAAAACCACCACCACCACAAAGACGATACGCGGCGGCAACCACCTCTCTAATAGGCGGCGATCGATAACCACCACTAACGGGCTGACAAAGAACGGTCGGATGGAGACGGCTATCAAGTACGTTATTGATTTTTGGGTTCCGAGTTTGATTCTTTCACATGTATTTGGATGTAAAATTAATTTAGGTCTTCTTTGTCTTTCTTAATCTCTTTGGTATGTATATTGGATTTGGTAGTGTACAATAGAGATTAATAAACTCATAATGTTAAAGTAGTATGAATTTTTTTTTAATATTATAGACCTCATACAATTAATCATATTCTTAAAGTTGAAACTCGGACCGGGTAGATTTAGGACCTCTACCCTTACCCATAGGGTCGGGTATGGGTCCTCAAATTTTAGACCCTGTGCGGGTCAGGTGAGATGCACGGGTCCAAAGGGAAAATCTCGGGTCCGGGTCCGGGTCTAGGCGGACCCTACCCAGACCCTACCCATTGCCATCCCTAGTTGTTACTATTGTTATGTACTTTCATTCACTACCACGCCATCATTATTGTTACTTTAAGTACCTCACATTTAATATCGTTAGTTTCACTACCCTACTCTTGCTAAAGGTGGACATCGGGTCGGGCTAGACTTGTAGGGAGTGAGACCGAGCCTACACCACGAGCTGGGTGGGAGCGGGTCGTGCTGAGGTGTGATGGCCCTGAACCGCCCCAGATAGACATGAGGGGTTTGTGGGCCATGCGGGCTAGGATTTTTGTGCATCGGGCTACACCATTCACAACCTGAGATTGATCCGTTTTGGGGAGCGGGCTAGGTGGGCCAGCGGGCCGAATATTCTTGAACTGTTGATCGGGTCGAATCAGTGTGGGCTGGGTCAGGCCGCACTTGTATCCAGGTCTAATTCCTGCTGCTACCTTTACTTTTACTACCTCCGCTCCTGTTGTGGTTACTTTTACTATTCATATTTGTGATTATTATAATTGCTAAATTTCAATGTTATACAATGACTTTCACTACTACTTTTTATATATGCTTACATAATTTTATCAAAGTCATTCTATCACTCGATTTTATGATATATATAAAATATTTGCAGTTAGTCATTCTATCACTGGATTTTATAATATACAGTACAATTTTTATATCGAGTGGTTATCTAATTGTATTATATTTATATATTTAAATAAATATAAATACTAGATTAGAATGTAATTTAAAAGCATTTATCAACATATATACTCAAAATACAAATCTAAAAAATAGAATATTGTATTTTTGGAAGACCTGATTTATTTATCTATTTATATAGTTCCAATATCCACTAAATTCTAATATGCTAATGAAAGCGCAAACTGAGAAACTGCGTCAATGTTTGAACTGAAGAATAAAGATATCCTTAGAGAACTGAATATTGTCAAGAATCTACGGACTATTAATCATAACGATAAAAGAAGTATTGATGACTAATTCCTATGTGAGGTTGAGGTGGATAGGGAAAGTAAAAGACTTATCCCTGATTTTGATAGTACTAATACTGTGGATGGGGACATCTCAGTTAACGATAATGGGGAGTCTTCTTGTGACTCTTGCGTTTCTCCACTTTCTGACTCCACTATTAAGGATACCTGCATGTCGGATGATGACCTTCCTATAAATTTCGAAGAAAATTCTTCTCCTAATATTGATTTGGAACACCATCACAAAGATTCTCAAATGGGAGATAATGAGCATATTCAGGTCTCATGAGAGACCGTATCCCACTAATTTAGTGGGAGACATAATAGGGGGGGGCAAAATTCAGTGGGTCCCTCATCCCATCATGTGAGAGGTCTCTCAATAACGCTATTAAGAGACCGTCTCTCTAGAGTTTTTGTGTCATAGCAATTCGGTTCTTGAATTCTCAAGAAAGGATGGAGGAAATTCACGACTAAGGATCTCCAGACAAGTTTATCAAAAAAATCTTCAAGGTAGTAAGGTGAGCTTTTACAATAAAAGAGACTTGTCAGCTATGACAATTCGGATCATTAACATCGAGGTCACCAAGGAGGGAGGAATTACAAGAGATCATTATAAGAGAAAGAAGAGGAGGAAACGTTCAAAAAAGTGGAAACCGAAGACAGTAGTGGTAAATGAAGACATGTCTTCTATTTCAGGTATCATCAATGTGATTCATGGTATTAGTTCGAGGAAATCCTCTATTGGTGACGTAAACTCGAGTTCGTCCTCTATTTGTGACAACATATCTCCTTCTGGTATTCAAACCCTCCAAGGAAACCCTATGGTTGTCGCACCTATTTCCTTCTTACCTGCTTCTTTGGTGAATGACACGGCCAACACCTTTATTTGCTTCCAAGCCCATAATGATTTAAATGAACATCAGTCATTCCCTTTTTCAGTTTCTCGTAATAAGTGTAAGATTTTTTCGTTTGGTCAACTGTTACGTGCCTCGCCTACACATTGGTTTTACAGGTACCCTCCAAATCGTCAAGTGAGTTAAAAAAAAACAGAATTACTAACTCCAAGAAGAATCATAGCCAAGGAGATGAATCTCCGATACGCAATGTATCTACTTGTTCTACAAGTAGGTCTTTCTCCCATAAATTTCTACACCCTTGACGCGTAAGTGTGTCTTATTGCATGTACTCCTCCGAAGACCAATTGATAAAGAAGAGAAAAGAAGTTTTCGTTCATTTGGCAAGCTCAGATCGTCCCCTCAAGAAGCGTTATCTATTTGTTAACCCCATTCTTAGTTTAATTTCCTTTTCAAATAATGTAATAATAAAGTCCGACTCGGAGAGTCGGGTAGGTACTGCGTAAGGAAACTTTCTTTATTGATACCAAAAAAAAAAAAAATATCCACTAAATTATATTAACATCTTTGTACATCTAAACTAAAAATCTTCCCCATAGTTTGTTGTTCTTCTACCCATATGAATTTCATATGTAAGGATCCTACATTGGAAAATTAGAGAAGAGAATTCCACTTATAAGGGGCTACTCACTTTATTGTCAATTGATTTTATAGTGGAACCGTCTTTGACCTGTGTTGTGGGCTCTTTCTCCTCCGTTCGGGTTCAGCCCAGGCCCATTATTGAATATTTGTCTTTTGTTTCACTTCCACCTTTCCCTAAATACAATTTCATCTACCTCACGCCTCACTCGTACAATAACAATCGTCGCCTTCTTCTTTGATCTCCTACACCACTAGTTTTATACTCGACTTCTAAGTTTTTTCCACAAGCCGCCTATAAGGTAATCTTCTACACTCTTACTCCACTTTTACTTATAATTCCTTTATGTTCTCGTTCTCGTTTTGATCTTGGATTGTAGTGTTATAGCCGGTCTTCGGTTGCTTGGATATCAGGTTTGAGGCCGAGGGAGTAACCTTCTAAGTCAATGTGGTACGTTTTAGGATGTGGATTTTTGGGTTGTTTTAGTATAAGTTAATTAATATAAAAAGTTACAAGGTCATATTAAGATTGTTATAATTCAATTCCTCCATCTAGCATGATACATATTTTAGAGGGGTGCTATGAACCTTCTCCTTCCCACCTTCTCTTCTACCTTCTCCCTTTTCCTCTCACAATTGATTAATTTAGTATATACGGTGTGGGGTCAAAAAGCAAGTGAACAAAGCAAAAGAAACGATATTTTAATCGGTTGTGAGAGAAAAAGGTAGAAGAGAAGGTAGAAAAGAGAATGTAGATAGTAATTCTCCGTATTTTAACCAAGTCATTATAATTATTGTGTAGAGTTCGAGTTCAACGAGGAGAGACGCTAGTTAACGACACCTCAAATCTGAGAGACCGTTGACATGGCTCCTAATTCAGATGCGTACGAGGTATATATCTATGGAATTGAGGGCTTCAATATTTTTACTCAAGAAGGTTTTTAATTTTATCATAATTATATTAACACGATTTATTTTTGTTCCTATTATATTGTCTTTGAGACACTAGGGTGAAGTTGTTGGTCGTTTAACGAAAAAGTTATTGGTACTTTTCGCAGGTACAACTTTCAGATGGGTTAATGAGCAATGTTTCGTTTACGGAGGTATGTGCTCCTCAAAATCATAATCCGTCTATCCCGGTGAATTCTTTACGTAATTCCATTTTAAAGTGTTTCAGTGAATTAATTACGTTTTCGCTTCAGGTAAATTTTATACTTCTAAAGTGGTTCTTCGATTTGTAAAATGTCTATCATGTCCTGATTATTAATGTACAAAATAGTAGCTATCATGAATTCCAATTCACTTAAATTCCATACAGAAATCATTCGTCTCAAATTCATTTACCTCATTAGTTTCTCTGTTTTTCTTCATGAAAACATGCCATAACAGCATGGAAAATATGAAGTTGTTTGGGTTGATGTTGAAGTTGGGAAAACTGAAGGAGACATGCCGTTACTGCTCCCTCTCTCAAGCAAAGCCCCACCTCACCCGTCAGTTTTTATTGAGGACTTTAAAATGGCTGATTTTAAGCAATTTCTAGCTAGCAAAGGCGTTCAGGTATGACTCTTAAAACACCTTAGTTGTTAACTCAGTAAATCTATCTTCTCGGTTGTCTGATGCTATAATGTATATCCCGTGACATGATTTCCAGGCAGAGTTTTCTTATGGAGCCTTACGATGTGGAGAGATCATTAGCTTTCGGGATGTTGATGATCCAACCTAAAAGGTTAGATGTTTTGCTAAACTTGGTTTTTGGTGTAAAGGGAACGATTCCAATGTACGAAAAGGGAGCGGTTACCATATCTAGCCGCTGCATGCTCAACTTCCTTGATTAAACATGATAAATATTTAAACAACGTGAGGCGAGCTTTAATCTCTGGAACAATGATGATGGGTGGTGTTTCCGGAAGCCGACAAATTGTCGTGAAAGGCCTTCCAACAGATAATTATTGATAAGTCCATTTTATATACACTTTAACCCCATATTTTAGCTCTATTTTACATACTAATTTGCACTAATCTTAGTGTTATTGAGCTAATATTCCATTCTAGTTGTATTTGCATGGTTTGTCATATTTTGTAAGAATTTCAACTTTTAGGAGCATAATTCTACATATTTTGCAAACACTAGAAGCAAGGCTAAATAGAAGAGCATGATGGACCAACCAAGAGATGTTGCATGCTTAAAGTTGTGGATTAAAATGAAGAAATGCAAAACAAAGCCAAGTAAAAGTCAAGCCCAAAATGCAAAGTCCACAAATGCTACTTAGGATGCTCTTTGGAAGGTCTTAAGGTGCCAATTAACACATTCAACCGAAGATTAAAGGGGCATTAAGGAGTTGCATAGAGATTCCTCGAGCATTTAATCAAGGAATTAAGAAGACAAACGCGGATAACCACGCCCCCGATCGGGGTTGACCCTTTTTTGGACTTTTACGTTATGCCCCTATTTTCTTATAAATAGGGGCCTTAATCCGTCATTAGGGATATCCTTTCCTTACGTCTTTCATACACTACATTAGCCTTAAGCAAAATTTTCTCATTAGCAACCAGGAGGGTTTACACCAGCTGGTTGTTATGCCTGGTTTAGAGGGACTAGGCCAAGAGTTCACTGGGTTAAGGCAGTCTGGAATGAGTGGGCTTTACCAAAGCACCAATTCTTGGGATGGTTGGTTGCTCACGAGGCTTTGAATACAACAGCTAGATTAGCCAGATTTGGGGTGGATTTTGAGGACAAATGTTCTCTATGTGGTCTAGTCTCTGAAACCATTAAGCATTTGTTTTGTGATTGCTTATACAGTAGAAGAATTGTAAGAGAATTGAATAAGAAAACTGCTTGGGCCTTTCCTGTAAGAGGTGTTATGACCTGGTGCGTGCATAGGACATGAAGTGCTGCAGAGAGGAATACAGATTGCAATGATGTTGGGTCTTTTGTATCAGGTATGGCAGCAGAGAAATAAAGGCAGAACCGAGAATGTGTTGATTCGTCCAGAAGTTGTGGCAGGCAAAATCTTGGAGGAGATGAGAACACGAGTTCGAACCCGAGAGAGAACAACTATGACAAGAGCTGAAAGAGATTGGCTTATTAGAATGCGTCTTATAGAATGATATCTTGTTTCATGTGTATGATCACCATATAACCACATGTAATTAATATTTTTATGATTTATATAATTTCTCACATTTCACCAAAAAAAAAAAAAAAAAAAATCTCTCATTAGTTTCATCTATAGTTTTAATATTGTTAAGCATTTTGATTGATAAACATTTGGTTATTTATTCAAGCTTTTGGTTCTCTTTTGTTCCTTCTTGCAAGTTTATAAGTTCCATTTCCATTACGATTCTAATTCTAGTTTGCTAATCTACATTTCTATTTTAGTTATCACATAGTTTATCATTAGTACTTTTATTATATCACATTAGTATTGTTTTCATTTTATGTTTCTTACATCATATTAGGTAGTTTACATTTCATCATGAGTAACTAATTTCCCTTAGTCTAGGGGCTAGGGATGCCATGCAAAATCAAATATGTAAAATGATAAATTATGTTGATATAATATTGTCTAATTGTTTCTATCGCATGTTTGCGCCACAACGTTTAATCTTTGGTTATTGGTCGTAATCGTAGATTAAGTTTGTTAATTCATTCTATAAGTCGAGAGGCATGGAATCGGATTAGACTAAGCATGTGTGGTAGGACGACATATTCATAAACGAGAGTTTCTCTAGGACCCGGTCTATGTTTGACACTAATATCGTAAGGTGGGTGTCTCTAAACCTAAACAATTGACAATGTTATTATTACCGAGTTTAACATGAACATATATTTACTTGTGCATGTGTGACCCGACTCCCCTAGACTCCTTTTATCATATAGTTTACATCTTTATATTTGCTAATCATCAAACCAACCAACAAACCAAACCAAACGTAATCGACCTTGATAGAAATCTTTCCATAGCATTTCACAACGCAATTCCCGTCTCCTTGTATTCGAACTCTACTACTACATTAATTTATGTCTAGGGTAATTATCTTTGCATAGGTGTGCGATAGCCTATCAATTTTGGCGCCGTTGCCGGGGAGCACGGTTTTATTGCGTATTGATTTGTCGATTTTTATCTTGTTTTCTTTTCCTTGAGACCGCTAGTTATCATTTTCTAGAGATTGTTGTCTTATGCCCAGGTCTTCTCGTAGTGGAGATTTGCTTTCACCGGATTCCGAGCCCGAGAAAACCTTTAGGAGAAGACGACGTTTTTGGAAAAAAGTGAAAGAAGTCGCTTCTCCCGTACAAGTTGAAAGTGCTAAAATGTCTTACTTAGACGACCTAGATGCTCTTGAAGAGGAGGAGGTTTCAAGTTCATCATTTCCACCACCGCCATCTCCAACTAAAAAGATGGTGAAATTTTCCGATCACTCAAAGCCCACTGTGGCCATGCTTCTGGCCGGTATTACAACTACTCAAATTACCGCGCCGGATTTCGAGATCAAGCCGGCTTTCATTAGCCTTGTGGAGAGGAAGCAATTTGGGGGAAGTCCTTTGGAGGATCCCAATTTTCATGTGCAAAATTTCTGCGATTATTACTCCATGATCCGTCAAATGGGCGTCACTCAAGCCCAAATAAGGGAAATACTTTTCCCTTTCTTTTTGAAGAACAAGGCAAAGCTTTGGATTAATAGCCTTGACCGCACCACTATGGGAATCACCAATTGGGAGACATTGGCTCTTGCGTTCTATCAAAAGTTTTTTCCACCGGAGAAAACTCAAAATTTGAGGAGCCAAATCACCGGATTCCGTCAACAAGCTCTTGAGAGCTTATATGAGGCTTGGGAGAGGTACAAAGATTTGCAAAGACAATGCCCACATCATGGGTTGGATGATTGGTTCCTAGCTATAAAATTCTACAATGGATGTTGTGCCGAGTCTTGAAGGATTATTGATTCCGCCATCAATGGGCGGTTTGATCTAATTGACACCGATATTGCTCATGCCATGATCGAATCTATGGCGATCCATGACGCACAATATGTCAATTCCCAAAGTGTGCCACTCAAAAGTAAAGAAGAATCCTCCGACAATCCCGTCTTGTTAGCTCAAATTGCCTTACTCAACAACAATTGGCGGAACGAGATGCTAGAGATTCCCTTCAACAACTCAATGTCGTATCCTCTACAAGTCAAATCATTGTTTGTGACGGTTGCGGAGGTGCGGGTCATTAAACCGCTCATTCTCGAGCTACTATTGAGGAGGTAAATACTTTTCAATCTTTTAGACAAAGTTCATATCCAACGGGTACTTTTTCCAATACTTATAACCCGAATTCAAAATTCCATCTGAACTTGTCTTATATAAGCAACAATGTGCTTAAACCTCAACCCCCACCACAACAAAATGCCTATGTCCCTCAACAACAAAAGTATAATCCCCCACCGGGTTATCAAAACCAACAAAGACCACCTCAACAAAATTACCAACAAATCAAGATCCACCAGGAAATGGCCAACAAAATAACAAAGGAAGAGATAAACTTTAGGCTATGATGGTTCAAATGCAAAGGTAATTGTTGGTTCAAATCTAAAAGAGTGATCAATCTCACAATGCCGCAATCAAGATGTTGGAGCAACAAATGGCTCAACTAGCCTCATCTAGCTCTTCAAGGAAAATGGGTCAATTACCACCTCAAGGTGAGCAGCCACATGATACCCTTAATGCTATCTCCTAAGAAGTGGTACGAAATATGATGGACCACCTATGCTCAAGAAAGATGAGGAGGTACTTGTTGAGTTGGAGATTTCTCCTAATGGTAAGGAAAGTGAAGATATTCCGAAGAAGGTGGATGATCCACTTGTGGTTGTAGAATTTAAATATGTGGAGGATGCTCCTCCAAAGAAGGATGTTGAAACAAAGGTTCCGGAAAAAGTCAAAGTGCCTTTCCCTCATAGATTGGCAAAGCATCAAAAGAGATCTCAATTTGGTAAGTTCATGGAAGTTGTGAAGAATCTCCAGGTAACCGTTATTTTTACCGCATTAATCACTCAAATTCCATCTTATACTAAGTTTATGAAAGACATTTTAACTAAGAAGAGGACTTTTGACGAAGTTGAAACAATATCCCTCATCGCCGAGGTGAGTGCTCTTTTACAAAACAAGTCCTCTCCTAAGTTAAAAGATCCCGGTAACTTTTCTATTCCATGCACAATTGGCACCTATCAAATTGATAAATCTTTATGTAATTTAGGTGCTAGTGTGACTGTAATACCTTACTCTATTTGTGCTAAGCTTAATATGGGAGTCTTAAAATGTACTAGTGTCACATTGCAAATGGCGGATCGTTCTATAAAACATCCTTTGAGAATTTTGGAGGATGTTCCCGTAAAGGTTGGTAAGTTTTTCATTCCGGTTAATTTTATTGTTCTTGACATGGCCGAAGATGCCCAAATCCCAATCATTTTGAGAAGACCCTTTTTACATATCGCGGGTGCGGTGATTGATGTCAAGATGGTAAAATCACGTTGGAAGTGGATGACGATAAGGTCACATATAATTTGAATAGTGCCATGAAGAGTCCTATGATAGAAGAGTCTTGTTATTCTATTGACATTTTGGATGTTGTTGACATTGTCATAGAAGACTCTATACCCCGATCTTTGTCGAAAGATCCCTTGAGAGGCACTCTTACTATTGGAATCATTTGCAGGTGATGAAGATTAGAAATGAGGATATATATGTTTTGGAGCATGAATTGAATGGAGAATAGCTATCATTAGAGAAAAGCTCACACTTTATAGGTTTGGTTGCTACACCTTAAGACCTTGAGGTACAAAAACCCGAACTTAAACCCCTCCCCTCCAATTTGAGGTATGCTTTTCTAGATGATGAGGAGATGTGTCCGGTAATTGTTAGTGCTAAATTGAATGAGAGTCAGTTGTCTAAATTGCTTCATGTCTTAAGGTCTCACAAGAAAGCCATTGGATACAAACTTGATAATTTAAAGGGCATAAGCCCCGAATTTTGCATACATAGAATTAATCTTGAGGA
The DNA here is from genome assembly GCF_048544455.1 of Silene latifolia. NCBI lineage: Eukaryota > Viridiplantae > Streptophyta > Magnoliopsida > Caryophyllales > Caryophyllaceae > Silene > Silene latifolia. Next base: position 32,194,162 of record NC_133530.1, on the reverse strand, counting down.
AGATCATAAACCACGTGTCCAAGGTCAAAGACGACTAAATCCTAACATGCAAGAAGTGATAAAAAAGAAGTGCTTAAATTGTTGGATGGGGGAATTATTTATGCAATTTCCGATTCTAAATGGGTGAGTCCGGTCTAAGTGGTTCCTAAGAAAGGAGGAACCACCGTAGTAAAAAATGATAAAAATGAATTAATTCCAACTAGAATTGTGACAGGTTGGAGAATGTGTATTGATTATAGGAGGCTAAATTTAGCCACCAAGAAAGACCACTACCCATTGCCTTTTATTGACCAAATGTTGGAGCGGTTGGCATGTCACAAGTATTTTTGCTATCTAGATGGTTATTCCGGGTTCTTTCAAATACTCATTCACCCGGATGACTAAGAGAAGACCACATTTACATGTCCCTATGGTACCTTTGCCTATCGTAGAATGTCTTTTGGTTTTTGTAATGCCCCCCCCACTTTCCAACGTTGCATGATAAGCATCTTTTCCGACTTTATCGAGTCTATCATGGAGGTGTTTATGGATGATTTTAGTGTCTATGATTCTTCTTTTGATGCATATTTGGCTAACTTGTCTAAAGTATTGAAGCGTTGTGAAGAGGTTGACTTAGTGTTGAATTGGGAAGTGCCACTTCATGGTGAATGAAGGAGTGGTGCTTGGTCATATTGTCTCAGAAAGAGAAATTAAAGAGGACCGTGCTAAGGTCCAAGTTATTGAGCAACTACCCCCACCAGTAAATGTGAAGAGTGTAAGGAGTTTCTTAGGCCATGTGGGATTCTACCACTGTTTTATTAAAGACTTTTCTAAGATTGCAAAACCCCTTACGGAGCTTCTTTTAAAATATGCTTCCTTTGTGTTTACTAACGATTGTCTTGAGTCTTTTCATAGGATCAAGAAGGCTTTGATTTGCGCGCCTATCATCCAATCACCGGATTGGAACTTGTCATTCAAGCTCATGTGTGATGTAAGTGACTATGCGGTAGGTGCCGTGCTAGGACAAAGAAAGGACAAGGTTCTCCATGCTATCTACTATGCTAGCAAAACCTTGGATGCGGCTCAAATCAACTATGCCACCACGGAGAAAGAGCTACTTGTCATTGTCTATGCCTTAGACAAATTTCGCTCTTACTTGATTGGTTCAAAAGTCATTATTCATATCGTTCATGCCGCACTAAAGCACCTCCTAGCCAAACAAGAAGCTAAGCCAAGGTTGATACGATGGATCTTGCTCTTGCAAGAATTTGATCTTGATATTAAAGACAAGAAGGAGGCCGAAAATGTTGTTGCTGACCACCTATCCCGTTTGAAGTTCAATGATGGAGGTATTGAACTACCTATCGATGATTCCTTCGCCGATGATGTTTTGATGATGTTGGAAGCCAATAATCCTGGGTATGCCGACATAGCCAACTATCTAGTTGGAAGAGAGTTGCCATCTGACCTTTCATATCAACAAAGGAAGAAGTTCTTACATGATGTCAAGTTTTCCTATGGGATGATCCAAATTTATTCAAACATTGCTCCGACGGGCTATTCCGGAGATGTATCCCACATTGGGATGTAAAATGGTGCTAGAAGGATGCCATTATTCTCTTTATGGTGGTCATCATGGACCATCGAAGATGATACCGTCGTTTTGTATCAAAATTAAATTTATAAATCCGAACTAAAACTATAGCTAGTGATAGTAAGGGTCGAACCATAGAGAGACAAGATCAATTCTACTTGCTATTTTCAGTCTAATAAAGTAACAATTAATTGGGGGTTTTGAATTTGTTTGTTTCTAATGACTAGTTGCTAAAATATGAAATTTCTCAACAAGATAAAAAGAAGATCAGGAACTTCGGTTCACCATGGCTAAGGTCAGGTCACAAAGGGATAGTAGAGGTCTTGTAACAGTCTCAGACTCTCAGGGAGTAAGAGCAAGCCTTTCGATCAATGCTCAAATACCTTACGGTCTTCTAATTCCCAAGAATTTCTCAAAGCTTTCGCTCAAAGGAAATTCCAACCAAATGAAAGCCTAACCCACTAATCTTTCAATCTAGCAAGACGGGTTTATCAAAAGGTAATAAGATCGATACGGAAGAAATCATACTAACAAAACAACCCTAATTTATGCCATGACTCACCTTGTTCCCAATCAAGGTAATTAGCTATGCATGATTAAAACTACAACAATTGCAAACTTAAAGGCAGAAAATAAGATTGACATGATTGAATTGAATTAGAGACAAAAGACAAAATACTGAATTGCTGAAATTAAATTGGTAACAACAAGAATTGAATTAACAAGAAATTCAAGAAGAACGAATTTGTATAAAAGCTTACTAATTAAATGATGAACAAAGTAATTGAATTCGGAATCTGTCGTCTCTCTTTCTTGTCTCCAAACAAGATCTAAGATTAGTTCTTGAATAATAAAAAAGCATAACCTAAATTATCTTTGCGTTCTACTGATAAACGATGCCAAAAGTTAATTACAAATTGGGCTTTTTAAAAGTCTAACACGAAAAATCAATCTCGGCTGCTCGGCCTGGTCGATCGACTGAGGAGCATGGTCGATCGACTGGTGATGCTGGTCGATCGACCAGCTGAGCTGTGCAGTAACTTCCTCCTCTCATCAAAACAGCCACTTCACTCCAATGCACGCATCCCAAGGTGAGTGAGTACGAACTCCCTTCTTCCAAGCTTCCCTGAAGTTGCCTCCGGAGGACGATTTAGGCTTGATTTAGCTCACTTTCACTCATTCCTACAATAAATCATAGAAATCGCAAAGTAAACCGTTTCGGGAGAAATAATAGCCTTAAGCTAACAAATACGCATGGAAATACGTGCCAAAACTGCAAATAAAGTGTATAGAATATGCACGTATCAAATCTCCCCAAACCAAACCTTGCTTGTCCCCAAGCAAGCACTAAATGCAACTAAAAGGACCTAATGGAAAGGAGTATATATCAGAGCTAGCTACAAGTCAATGCTAAACCGTTTAATGCACATAATCAACTACTGCAAAGCTCAAAGCAAGTGAACAAATTTATGCATATTATGGAATTAAATCGGGCGTTCGACCTTGCAAGATTCATAAATTCGGACTCTTCCGGGTCACTCTTCCCTCAGCAAGGCAAATGGTAAGAATATATGTAGAAGAGAGGGAAGAAAATACAGACTCTCACCTAGACTGCGACCGACAAAACATGTATGCTTGACTAGTATGAATAATGATTCTAGCTACCGTACATACGCATAACACCGTCAAGAACTATTACATGCCGAACTATTGCAAGGTTTGGATAAGTGAGGGTAAGTGGGAAAGAAGGGCAAAACAAGTATGGAAATGTGAGGGTAAGAGCCAAGCTAGTACCTAACAAACCATCAGAAACCGCATCCCGTTCCTCCAACTTGAAATATGAACCATTGCCTCTAAATGTCTAGGCAACACACTATCCCAAAAAGGACACCTCCAATTCATAAAGTAAGCACATGAGGTGTGTTCTCAAATCAGCCGAATTTTTTTTCTTATTATTTTTTTTTCAAATTCCTTTTTTTTCTTTCTTTCTGTTTTTTTTTTTCTCTTTTTCTGGAATGGGCAGTCGATCGACCAGAAACAGCAGTCGATCGACCACGTCTGCTGGACTAAACTCACTGCCCAGATCAACTTCTCTCTTTTTTTTTTCATTCATTTTTTTTTCTGAGTTTCTTTGTTTCAGGCTGACACATTGGCAACTGATATATAATTTATTTACACCTTATTTCCCCCTTTCTTTTATGTATTCCGACTCATATCGAGTCGGTTTAGTGTGCCTTTCCTTGCATTTTGTGCCCAATCCCCGTACTTGTTATTTTGTGTATCCTTTTGCAGGAACCGAGTCGAGTATAGAGGAATTGGGGCAAGAAAGGCATTTTAATGCCTTTACATGAAGAAAGGGGAGATGAAGGAGCGAGACAATCCTCCGCAAGAAGAGCGGGCGACCAGCCCACCGCAGGGGATGTTGTTGTGAGGAGAAAAGGAGGAAAACCAGTTGAGAGGAATTCTCTACCGGCAGGCCGGCAGCCGGCCCACCGGCAGGGAACACAAGTCCAACACTTAAGCATTTTTGAAGAAGTTTTTGGCCAAAAACTTGAGGAACGCGCTGCCGGCAAAGGCAGCCGGCAGAGGGCAGCTCTTCATGAAGAAATGGAAGAAAATCCCAAGAAGGAGAATTCTCCGCCCAGACAGATCGCCCACCGGCAGGGAATTATGCAACATCTATTTTCCTCGTTTTTGAAGAAGCGCTTGACAGAGGCCAAGAGCCGCCCGCCGGCACAGGAGTACGCAGCACGCAAAATGGGCTTTTTCTCTTTTCTTCCCTTAATCCAATGATAGCCTATAAATACCCCCTCCTTAAACCCTTTGTACACACAACCCTAGATCTGAAAATCCTCCATATTTATTGCAACCATTCCCTAATCAAGTTCTAATCTTTCAATAATTATTATTAAAATTTAGTAAGAATTAGTTAGTTCAAGTAATTGTCAATTGTTTACACTTGGTTTTTGAAGATTGTATTGAGAGATTATTGAAGGATTTCCTTCTTATTATTCAATCAAGCAATCACCTTTACTTTTGTTGGTATAATCTCCTCTCTTATTTACTTGTTAATCATTTGTTTACATTTCTCTTGTCTCTTATAATTGCTACAATAATCATCATGCTTTCTCTTTATGCTATTTGTTCTTCTCCTCTTATTAGTATGATTATCCTCAACATGAGTGAGTAGTTACCCTTCTAGGGTTTAGGGGGAGCCTAAATAGGATTAGTGGGCATGATTAGTTGATAAATTTTGAGTCTTTGGTGTAGGATTTTGCCTTTCTTAACATTGCACACAAGGTGTTTGACGAATTCTGTGAGTGAAAGCTTGTATCTTTTTGTCTTGCTAACTTAATTTCTCCTTTGAATGAAAATTTGTTGGTGGTCTTGTTGCTTGTTTTGAATTAGTTGTTGCTCAACGAAAATTGGTAACCGCCTCTAGGACGAACCCTCACCTTAGACTTCTATATCAACTTTGTTGCCCCTTAGTTCTTTTAGGTGACCCCGAAGACCCTAGTCTCTTAATCCATCGTATTCATCTTCATTTAATCGTTTATTTAGTTGCTCTAGTAGTTAAGATCAAACCCTTTTCCTTCATTGTTGACTAGACTTGACTCTTAGTTGGACTTAGTAGAAACCCCCGCCATCTTCGTGTTCGACCCCGACTAAATACTACATTTAATTGGGTTTTATAAATTGCTTTGATAGAGAGAAAAGGCGACAAAATTCCGACTATCAAATGGCGCCGTTGCCGGGGATGGCGTTAGGTTATGCTTAGTTTTTGCTTAGAGTCTTTGCTTTAGTCTTATCTCAATTGTTAGTTTGTTTTAGTAGTTGTGTGTTCTTTGTAGAGTGTGTGATTTCTTGCCTTCCCCTAGTGTGTAAAAGCACTAGGAGACTAACGATTTGTCAAGTGCATGCCTAGAAGGAACCACCAAGCTCTTCTCTTCAACTCCGACCCCGAAAGGCTTTTTAGAACCTTGAGGACAAGGACCCTTGAGAGAGTTAGGAATAGTTCCCCTCAAGCAAACTTGGACCAACCAAATTCACACGTCCCACAAAATATTGATACCACAACCACACTTCAACCAAACCTCACAATTGAGACTCTACTAGAAAACCCCTTTCATAACTTCCCTAATTATAATAGCCCACCTCAAACACCACCACATCAAGTACCAAATCCACCACCACAAATGGCTCTTAGAGATCATAACCGGCCTAACCATAATGATTCATGTAACCCTATCAATTTTGGCACCTTGGCCCCAAACAACTTTGAAATGCATCCCGCCCAAGTCGGGTTAATTGAGAAGGACTTGTTCGGGGGTCATATTGAAGAGGATGCCCATGCTCATCTCCGGAAGTTTAAGAGGAAAGTTTCAATGATGAAGAAGAATGGGGTGTCCGAAGACACCTTGAGAATGATGTTGTTTCCGTTTTCATTGACGGGCAAAGCGGACCGATGGTTGAACATTCACCCACCGGATACTTTCACTACTTGGGATGCTTTGGCTAAAGTATTCATGGCCAAGTATTACCCTTCCTCCAAGACCGCGATGCTCCGTAATGAGATCCATACGTTTCAACAAGAGGATGGGGAGTCTTTGGGTGAAGCTTGGGACCGTTATCAAGACTTGATAGCGAGTTGCCCCCACCATGGAATACCGGAATGGTACATCACTCAAACATTCTTCCAAACTTTACTACCAAGGACTAAGGAGATGGTAAATGCCTCCGCGGGGGGAGGATTTGATCACTTGAGTGATGAAGAGGGCACGGCGTTGATCAAGAAAATGGTAGACTCGGAGGCAAACTATGGTTCTAGAGGAAACATGCTAAGAAGGAATGAGAAGTTTCCTAAGGAAAACGCCTCCAACTCCGAGACAAATGCCAAGCTCGACTTACTCACAAAACAATTTGAGAAGTTTTCAAGAAATCAAGTGAACCAAGCCGCAACCTCATATGGGGCACCCATGGAAGAAGTGGCTCAAGTCGCAAGTTGTGAACTTTGTGGAGGAAGTGGCCATACTTATGACTTGTGTGGCAACAATTACAATGGGTCTATGAAGAGAATGTTCAAGAGGTTAACGCTTTTCAAGCCTTTAACAACAATTCAAGACCCACAAGACCACCTTATAACAACCCAAACGTCTACAATCCAAATACCAATTTCTACCACCCCGGTTTGAGGAACCACCCCAACTTTAGTTACAAAAGCACCAATGTTCAAAACCCACAACACCTTCAACCACAAGCCCCAACCAACCCACCCGGTTTTGCTCAACAAAGGGGAATATTCCCCAACCCAAGACCTAATCCCGGGAATCAAAACCAATGGCAAAACAACAATCAAAACCAAAATTATGGGAACCAAGCACAAGGATACCAAGATTTTGGTGGAAATCAAGGCAACCAAGGGTTTTACCAAGGGAATCAAGTGAACCAAGCAAACCAAGGATTTGGGGAAGGGTATGTTCAAGGGTTTCAAGAACAAGGTCAAGGATCAAACTTCAACAACAATGGTCCTAGAGCTAACTTCCAAGGGGGGCAAAACAACAACTAAGGTCCCAATGCTCGGTATGACTATGGGTTCCCTTTACCCATAGCCAACCAACCCTATCAAGAACCCCAAGGTGAGATCTCTCAAGTTGAGCTTTTGAAGATGATAAAGAACATGCAAATTCAACATAGTCAAGAGATAGCTAATTTTGCTAAAGCTACTCAACAAGAACAAGCAAACTTGAGGGCTACCTTCCTTAAGGACATGAGGGAAATGGAATCTAGGATGGCTTCTCATGCTATGGCTAACCCTCAACGGCCGCCCGGTGGTTTGTTGGCCCAAGGACAAAGCTCCAAGGATGCCTCAAATAGCCACCATGCTCATGCGGTAGTGCTAAGGAGTGGTGTAGAGCTTGAGGACCCCTACAAGGACCTTGTGGTAGAAATGGATGAAGATCCCATGAGGGATGAGTTGGAAGTAAATGATGAAGAGGAAAGCTCACCCGTTGAACAATTGGGTAAAGCTAGAGAAGACAAGAAAGGGAAGAAGGCTTGTGAAGATGTGTCTAGAAAAGTAATTCAAGAGGACAAGGATGTTGATGGGTATGTTGAAGACCTCCCTTATGAGGAGGAAGCTATTGAAGAAGTACCTTTGCAACAATCTAAAAAGGTAACAAGGAATTCGACTCCTCCAAAGGTATCTTCAAATTCCCAACTTGTTCCTAAAATTCCTTACCCTTCAAGAGCCATAAAGAGTAGGGAAAACCTTAAGTATGCCAAGTTTTGTGACATGCTTGAGAAACTTGAGGTTACCCTACCCTTTACGGAGGTGATAATGAACATGCCAACCTACTCAAAATTTTTAAAAGATATTTTGACAAAGAAAAGAGTCTTGGGTGGCCAAGAAATAGTGGCTATGGAGGAGGCATGTAGTGCTCATATCCTTAATAAAATGCCCACTAAGTTTGGTGACCCGGGGAGCTTTTCAATCCCATGTGTAGTAGGTGGTGTGCCCATATCTAGAGCTCTTTGTGACTTGGGAGCAAGTGTAAGTGTTATTCCTTTGAAGGTTGCCAAGAAAATCGGAATTCAATGAAAGAAATGTAGATCTTTATACATACTAACATACTCATATATGTGAAATTAATTTGTCATAAAATTAAATACGGATTTTATGCATGCAAACAATATAATAAAATAGAGAAGAAATCATATCCTTACATTGGTATTTCGGTTTAATGGGGCACAAAAGAAATCTCCTTTTCTTTTGTTCTTGAGCTTTCCTTTAATGGAAGAACAAGATCCAAGTGTAGGATCTCTCCTTAGGAATAATACCCAAAGCTAACTCTTAATCTAATTAATATTATTTGAGCTAGTATAATATTAATCTAGTGAAAAATTGAACCAAAAATGTTTGGTTTTTGGGTTCTCAAAACCGGTTGAGAGAGAGGGATTTTGGAGGATTTTATCTTTCTAAAACTTAATCCTTTTAGAAGTTGGATGAATGAATAATGTATTTCACACTATTTCATGTAGTGTATGTTCAAAAATAAAAGACAAAAACCTTTGCCCTTTTCTTTTGTGAACCGTGTAAGAAGAGAGGAGAGGGGAAGAAAAAGACCCAATGCATGCATTAGTTTGCCTTCACAAGGTAAATAGGGTTGCATGGCTACTCTCCCTTTTTAATCATTATGTTTACCACTTAATTATAAACACAATATTAAGCCTAATACTCCTCCAATTTTTCGGCACATTGTATAATATGGATTCCATATTATTTTTGTCAATTGTCAATATGTCACATGTCACATGTCACATAAATTTGTTATGTATTTTTAACATATTAAAAATCAACGTATTAGTAAAAATACGTCATATACAAAATCGACTTAGTAATTCATAATTACTTGTACCAAAACATTTTATCGTTTATAAATCGTATTTATAATAATTCATTCAAATTTAATTGTTTCCTTAAACAATAATTTCATCCGAGTAATGATACAATTCAATTACTCAGACCGTATCTCATTTAATCACATTTCAATTTGATACGTAAATTTTACTTCCAAAATCGTCCGTCAATTTTTTCAAGTAATTTAATTAACTCGTAACATTATACGATTAATTAAATGATCAATTAAGAGTATTGCCCTATAGGTATGACCTAGGGGGTCAACTGATCACCACCGTCACACGACAGTAATGTCAAACTCTAGTCAGCCAATCATTACCGATATATGTTGACCAGTTGACAGTAACAAAATTACTTCCCAATTGTATTCTTTAAAATGAGATTTAATAATGATATTTAAATCACATGATCGCACTATTGTTGAGGACACATTTCCCAACAATCTCCCACTTGTCCTCGACAAGTGTCCGTCACCAATTCTCTTGTCCTATTACTATCTCCCACTCAATGCAAGGTGTCTTTCGGTCGTACTTGCAAGTGATCATATCGAGAGTGGTTTCCTCGATCTGGAGAATAACCGATTGACCAGATTTATCTATCATAGATACCTTCCGAGCGTGGCCACGCATTTTCGGTTCATTACTCCTCGAGTGGCCCTGAGATATTGTTATAACCCGGACTAGGGGTGGACAATTCCTATCGCACTCATTCCCTTCGACTAGCCACACCATCATAACCCAAAATATGCCCATTTGACCCCATTTACGAAGGTCGTAGTAACACAAATCAAAGTTAATCAAATCTGTGCCATCTCGGCGAATAGTCTTTAGTCAAAAGAATCGACTCATTAGAATACTATAGTAGCTCTCGCCACGACCAGGCTATATAAATTTGCGAGAACTCTATAAGCGGTCATAAGGCCCGACAAAATGTTCCTAATGACCGCCTATGTGATCGACTAGTCATCTCACATGACTCTATGACACTTGAACTTGCCATCAATCGCCTCACACTCTAGTCACTTCGAGACGTCACCTCATACAAGTGACTATGGGCAAATACTATGTTAATCCGTGTTCACTTTAACGGGGTTCAATTGTCTCTACAACCCGTTTGGATGTAACAAAGTATAAATTAAAGATAAAAGACAAATGTGATTATGAACATGAACAAAAACAACACTTTTATTTCATTTCAAAATCTAACAAAAACTTGGTACACGTTTAAGTCCCATGGACGTAACATGTCCATCGTGCTTAGCCTGCGATAAAGGCTTGGTGAGCGGATCGGCTATGTTGTCATCCGTCCCAACCTTACAAATCGCAATTTCCTTTCTTTCAATGAAATCTCTTATTACATGATACTTTCTAAGTACATGTCTAGATCTATTACTAGACTTTGGCTCCTTAGCTTGGAAGATCGTCCCACTATTATCACAATAGAGAGTGATGGGATCATTGGCGGTAGGTACTACTTTTAGACCTTCCGTGAATTGCCTGATCCAAACAGACTTCCTTAGCGAGCTTCCACGATCTTTGCGATGTACTCAGCCTCCGTTGTAGAATCATGATTCTGACTTCCTTGAAGCTTCTCCGCTTACGGCACCACCATTGAGCATAAACACGAAACCGACTTGTGATTTCAAGTCATCTCTATCTGTTTGAAAACTTGAGTCCGTGTATCCATTAACACGCAACTCAGTGTCACCTCCAAACACAAGGATAGAATCCTTAGTTCTTCTCAAGTACTTAAGGATGTTCTTGACAGCAATCCAGTGACTCTCACCTGGATTTCCTTGATATCTACTCGTCATGCTCAAGGCATACGAGACATCAGGACGTGTGCATATCATGGCATACATGATTGATCCAACAGCGGAAGCATAAGGGATCAACTTCATGCGTTCAACATCATGGGGTTCGGAGGGACATTGAGTCTTGCTCAATATCGTCCCGGTTACCATAGGTACCAAACCCCTTTTGGATTTGTCCATGCTTTGAACGTCGAAGAATCTTATCGACATAAGACTCTTGACTTAGTGCCAATATCCTCTTGGATCTATCTCTATAGATCCGGATACCTAATATGCGTTGTGCCTCTCCTAAATCCTTCATTTGGAAGTGGTTACCTAACCACTTCTTAACAGAAGACAACATTGGAATATCATTTCCATTGAGTAGTATGTCATCGACATACAAGATTAGGAACACAACATTGCTCCCACTGAATTTCATGTATAAACATGGTTCCTCAACACTTCGAGTGAAACCATTTTCCTTTATCACATGATTGAATTGATGATTCCAACTTCTAGATGCTTGCTTAAGACCATAAATGGATCTCTTAAGCTTGCACACTTTGTTAGCATTTTTAGAATCAACAAAACCTTCGGGTTGTATCATGTACACCTCCTCTTCTAAATGCCCATTTAGAAAAGCGGTTTTGACATCCATTTGCCATATTTCATAATCATGAAATGCGGCGATCGCTAACAAAATCCGTATGGATCTTAGCATGGCTACGGGGGCGAAGGTCTCATCATAATGGAGACCTTGGACTTGGGTAAATCCCTTTGCCACTAGCCTAGCTTTGTAGACATCGTCATGTCCTTCTATGCCATTTTTGACCTTGAATATCCATTTGCATTGGAGGGGTCTTTCCCCTTTAGGCAAATCTACCAAGTCCCAAACTTGGTTTTCATGCATAGAATCCATTTCGGACTTCATGGCTTCAAGCCATAAGGAGGAATTTGGACTAGAGATTGCGGCCTTGTAGGTGGCGGGCTCATCACTTTCCATAAGCAATACATCGAGTGTTCCATCTTCCTCGATAAGTCCCACATATCGATCGGGATGGCGAATTACTCGGCCCGTCCTTCTTAGTGGAGGAGGTACAACCGCGTTAGACGACGAAGGAACATCTTCTTGCGTCTCTTCCTCGGTTTGTGGCTCTTGAACTTCGTCAAGTTCAAAATTTCTCCCACTCTGTCTCTTAGAAATAAATTGACTTTCTAAGAAGACAGCCTCACTAGACACAAACACTTTGTTTTCTTGAGGTTTGTAGAAGTAGTATCCTCGACAATGCGAGGGGTAACCTACAAAGGTGCATTTTTCGGATCTTGGGGCAAGCTTATTGTCGGCTTTAATCTTGACGTAAGCATCACATCCCCAAATCCTCATATAGGATATATTGGGAACCTTTCCCGTCCACATCTCATATGGAGTCTTTTCGGTGGATTTAGTGGGACTATTGTTCAAAGATCTAATTGCGGTTTGAATCGCAAATCCCCAAAACGAGTTCGGTAACTCGGTTTGACTCATCATGGATCGAACCATATCAAGTAGGGTTCGATTCCTCCTTACGGCAACACCATTGAGTTGTGGTGTTCCGGGTGGAGAAAGTTGTGATATAATACCACAACCTTTCAAGTGTGAATCAAATTCAAGGCTAAGGTATTCACCACCACGATCTAACGTAGTGCTTTTACCTTTTTGTTCAATTGGTTCTCTACTTTGTTTTGAAATTCCTTGAATTTCTCAAACGCTTCACTCTTATGTTTCATTAAATAGACATGCCCATGTCTACTTAAGTCATCGGTGAAGGTTATAAAGTAGTCATAATTACCACGAGCGGTGATACTCATTGGTCCACACACATCGGTGTGTATGAGTCCCAATAGTTCACTAGCTCGTGTCCCTTTACCACTAAAAGGATTACGAGTCATTTTGCCAAGTAGGCAATATTCGCATGTACCAAATGATTGATAATCAAATGGTGTAATCACATTAGTAGAAATTAATCTTTTGATGCGATTCTCGTTTATGTGACCTAATCGACAATGCCAAATGAACGCTTCACTTGGGTCACTTGTTTTGAGTTTCTTTGATTGAATGTTATAAATATCATTAGTCGGATTTGAGGTCTCTAAAATGTAAATGCCATTGATAGAGGAAGCTTGGCCTATAACCAAGTCGTTCCTAGAAATAGTACAACGATTGTTCTTAATGACAAAACAAAAACCGTCCACGTCTAGCATGGCGATTGAAATAATGTTTTTAGAGAGTGTAGGTACATAAAAACAATTATGCAAATACAACTCAAATCCATTTGGCAAAGCTAAAACATAAGTTCCCTTGGATTCGGCCGCTACCCGAGTTCCATTTCCAAGGCGTAGATCCACATCTCCCTTGCTAAGCCTCTCCACATCTCTTAAACCCTGTAAATGATTACAAAGGTGAGAACCACAACCGGTATCTAGTACCCATGTCGTAGTGGAAGTATAATTTATATCAATAACATAAATTTCTTTACGAATTGTACCTTTTGGAGCAATGAGTCCTTCCCTTATATTTCGCAAATACATGGGACAATTCCTAAGCCAATGTCCCATGCCATAGCAATAATGGCACTCATCATTAACTTGCTTGAAGTTTTTGATTTTCTTTCCTTTCTTCTTGAACCTCTTGCCCTTTGAGGCAAGAACTTGATTGCTAGAGCTCCCACTAGCTTTGGCATCTTTATCTTCCAGAGACAAAGACCCTATAGATTGTATGAGGTAGTCTTCCTGAGACGGACTCACACGAGGTCTAGTAGTAATAGGTGGTTTAGAAGAAGTGATGAAGTTAAGGTTTCCATCCGAACCTATCCCGAAATGAAGTTCTCTAGTAGTATCGAAATTGTTGTTGGAGCAAACGTCGTCAAGAACATTGTGATATGACTCAATAGTTATCGGTGCGGTAGCATTTGGTGAATTCATTGTAAAGAACTACAAATATGGAGGAAAAGGAAATATTAACACTTGTCTTTTTTAAATCATACTTGCAAATTAACAAGATATGAGCATTTATATAGTGACCTCTACCCAACTATAGTAAATGATTCCAAGATCCAAATTCATATTAACTTGGGCACGGTATGGCCGATGAAACCCTTATCAATATAACTCGGTGGATTAACGTTTTAATCGATTATACTTTTAGAACTCTTGGTCGATAAAATTACTCTAATATTTATCTATAGCCCGGAACACATGCAACTACGGTCGCGAATACTTCCGTTGAGCTCAATCCAAATTTCGAATAAATGTGTCCATGATCCAAGTCCACATCAACTTGGGCACGGTATGGCCGATGAAACCCTCATTAACATGAACTCGGTGGATTAACATTCATCACCCACTTCCCCTACGTAACAAGGTTTGTACCCCGGTAGGGCCGAGTGCACTCCCTCGCGAAATAGGTTTTCATGGTTTCTACTATTTGGTAAGGCTATGTCTCAATTGTTTGTTTTAGCGAGAGGTCATGTCAATTTATTATCTATCACGTTTTAAGTGAACTAAAAGCGGTGAACTACGATAATTCGAATTGACACGGTCGATAAACTCGATAAAATAAGGATGCATGTTTTAGTTATGGCGATTTAGCGATGCATGCAACATAAAATAAAATGCAAGCATAAAGATAAATAAATCCTAGTATGGCCTTTCCTAAAATAGAAAAACTATTTAACTATTACATATTCGGAAAGCAACTCCATTGGTCCCTTGAACTTCGGTTGTGGCACGCATCTCGAGGTAACACCATCTTTATGTATCGCCATCTTGAAGAAATCCGTCTTTGGGAACTCCGAGATAAATAAAATTACATAATAAATTACATAATTTCCTATTATACATTTGTAACTAAAATAAAATAAATCTATTAAATTACAAAACGGTGATACGAGATCACAATAAAAATTACAACCGAATCGATATTCCCATACATTTCGGGAAATACCAATTAAAATCTAAGGCCATACTAAGTAAAATTACATAATTCAAAATTACATAAATTAAAATTATGACAATCATAAAGAAAATGCAGCATTATAATATGTATGGACATGCTCAATTTTATGCTAAATCGCCTTTAATTAGCCAATATCGTATATTACTCGGTTTTTACGGATTTGCGTGATTTCAACATTTTATAATCACAAAAATACATAAACTCATATTTATGCATAAGTTAATTATCCTAACCTCTTAGGACTCAAAATTTAGTCTTCACTAATAATTTGACCATAATTAACCCATATTTACAAAATTTGTTCATAAATGGACCAAAAATTACAAAAATAAGCTATTAAACTTCAAATAAATCACAAAATTTCAAATAAATTCAAAATTTGAAATTTAAACTCATGAACATTCTGGAAAAATTCCATGACACTCATAATGTTCAAAATCTTAGGTTAAAAAATTTCGAAAATTTACCGGAAAAACAATGTTGCGGTTTATCGTTTTTTAATAAAATAATCATAAAAACATGGAAAAATTATTTTCATTAACTTTTCAATTTTAGATCTGAAAAAGATAATAAAAAGCAACATTAGACGTTTTTCCTAAGTCATAGATTATGTTTTATTAATTTTTCACTAATAATGTCACTATTTATGCTATTTTTCTTCAAAAATCCATAAATCATGCAAAAAGACTTCTTTATAGCCAATTATTTTACACACATCTTGTAAAATTGCATGTGACAACATATTAATTTTCTATGACCAGATTCGAAATTTAACTCATATTAACCTATTTTTCACCTAAATCCGAATTTAATAATGAAAAATTCATTTTTCGAGCATAACAATTCCAAAAATTATGAAACTTTACAGGTTATCTCAAAATAATATATGTGACAACATATACAAAAACCAACTGAAAATTCGAAGTATAGCTAATTTTAGACCAAAAATGACATTTTTACTCATAAAATCATATTTAAATGCCATTATAAAGAAATATGAACAATAAAAATCCGTAAAATTAACCAAAATATCCTAAAACATTTTAGGACCAGAAATATTAATATGCATGGATTAATTTCGTGATATTTCATAATAACACAAATTTTACAAGTTTTATTTGTTATTCTTATAACTCGGAAAAACTTTTAACCGATTTGCATGCAAACAACCGTGGCTCTTGATACCGATTGAAAGAAATGTAGATCTTTATACATACTAACATACTCATATATGTGAAATTAATTTGTCATAAAATTAAATACGGATTTTATGCATGCAAACAATATAATAAAATAGAGAAGAAATCATATCCTTACATTGGTATTTCGGTTTAATGGGGCACAAAAGAAATCTCCTTTTCTTTTGTTCTTGAGCTTTCCTTTAATGGAAGAACAAGATCCAAGTGTAGGATCTCTCCTTAGGAATAATACCCAAAGCTAACTCTTAATCTAATTAATATTATTTGAGCTAGTATAATATTAATCTAGTGAAAAATTGAACCAAAAATGTTTGGTTTTTGGGTTCTCAAAACCGGTTGAGAGAGAGGGATTTTGGAGGATTTTATCTTTCTAAAACCTAATCCTTTTAGAAGTTGGATGAATGAATAATGTATTTCACACTATTTCATGTAGTGTATGTTCAAAAATAAAAGACAAAAACCTTTGCCCTTTTCTTTTGTGAACCGTGTAAGAGGAGAGGAGAGGGGAAGAAAAAGACCCAATGCATGCATTAGTTTGCCTTCACAAGGTAAATAGGGTTGCATGGCTACTCTCCCTTTTTAATCATTATGTTTACCACTTAATTATAAACACAATATTAAGCCTAATACTCCTCCAATTTTTCGGCACATTGTATAATATGGATTCCATATTATTTTTGTCAATTGTCAATATGTCACATGTCACATGTCACATAAATTTGTTATGTATTTTTAACATATTAAAAATCAACGTATTAGTAAAAATACGTCATATACAAAATCGACTTAGTAATTCATAATTACTTGTACCAAAACATTTTATCGTTTATAAATCGTATTTATAATAATTCATTCAAATTTAATTGTTTCCTTAAACAATAATTTCATCCGAGTAATGATACAATTCAATTACTCAGACCGTATCTCATTTAATCACATTTCAATTTGATACGTAAATTTTACTTCCAAAATCGTCCGTCAATTTTTCAAGTAATTTAATTAACTCGTAACATTATACGATTAATTAAATGATCAATTAAGAGTATTGCCCTATAGGTATGACCTAGGGGGTCAACTGATCACCATCGTCACACGACAGTAATGTCAAACTCTAGTCAGCCAATCATTACCGATATATGTTGACCAGTTGACAGTAACAAAATTACTTCCCAATTGTATTCTTTAAAATGAGATTTAATAATGATATTTAAATCACATGATCGCACTATTGTTGAGGACACATTTCCCAACATTCAAAACCTTGCTCCCACTTCAATGACTCTCCAATTGGCGGATAGGTCCGTCAAACACCCTATGGGGGTGCTTGAGGACGTACCCGTCAAGGTTGGAAAGCTTTTAATCCTCGCCGATTTTGTTGTCCTTGATATTCCGGAGGATAGCCACACTCCCATCATACTTGGTAGGCCATTCTTGGCTACCGGAGGAGTTCTCATTGATGTGAAAAATGGGCGGCTAACCTTCCAAATCGAGGGCAACAATGTCGAATTTAACCTACCTAATTTGATGAAAGGACCAAAGATGGAAAGGTTGAGCACTATTGAGTTGGTAGATGAGGTGGTACATGAAGTAGCCCGTGAAGAAGCGGAGATAGAGGAGGTTTTTCAAATATCTTTGCATGATGAGGCAATGAAAGAGGATCATGAAGTTGATGAGGAACTATTGAAGAAAGTGGAGGGCTTTCTCCCTCCAAAGGTACAACTCAAACCCTTGCCTCCCTCACTCAAGTATGCTTTCCTTGATGAGGGAGAGGCCTACCCGGTGATCGTTAATGCTAACCTAAGTGAGTCCCAAGAAAAGAAGCTCTTGGAAATCTTGAAAACTCATAGAGGGGCACTTGGGTATAGCATTGACGACATCAAGGGCTTAAGTCCGAGTTTGTGCATGCATAGAATAGTTTTGGAAGAGGGGAGTCAACCCAAGGTTGACGGTCTTAGGCGAATTAACCCAAAGATGGTCGAAGTGGTGAAAAATGAAGTGTTGAAACTTCTAGAAGCCGGTATTATATACCAAATTACCGATAGCAAATGGGTTAGTCCGGTCCACGTGGTACCGAAGAAAGGGGGGATACAAATGGTTGAACAAGAGGATGGCACCACCCTACCTACTAGACCCGTGACCGGGTGGCGCATGTGTATTGACTACCGCAAGCTCAATGCCGCCACCCTAAAAGACCACTTCCCAATTCCCTTCATTGACCAAATGTTAGAAAGGCTCGCGGGCCATGCATACTATTGCTTCTTAGACGGTTATTCCGGGTTTTTCCAAATTCCCATCCACCCGGATGACCAAGAGAAGACGACCTTCACTTGTCCTTTAGGGGTATATGCCTACCGTAGGATGCCATTCGGGCTTTGTAATGCGCCCGGCACCTTTCAAAGGTGCATGATGGCAATATTTTCTGATTTCCTTGAAAAAAGCATGGAAGTTTTCATGGACGACTTTAGTGTCCATGGAGACTCGTTTGAGCTTGGTCTTGAGAACTTGGCTAGTGTGTTGAAACGGTGTGAGGAGCATAACCTCGTCCTTAATTGGGAAAAGTGCCATTTCATGGTGGAGGAAGGGGTTGTCCTCGGTCACATCGTTTCAAGTAGGGGTATTGAGGTCGATGGGGCCAAAGTTGCGGTCATAGAGAACTTGTCACCCCCTTCCAATGTTAAGGGAGTGAGAAGTTTTCTAGGCCATGCCGGGTTTTATCGGCGTTTTATCAAGGATTTTTCAAAAATAGCAAAGCCCCTAATCTCATTACTCCTTAAGGATTCCCCCTTTATGTTTTATGATTCTTGTCTTGAAGCTTTTAATAGGTTGAAGAGAGCATTGGTCACGGCACCAATAATCCGGTCTCCGGATTGGAACCTTCCTTTTGAGATAATGTGTGATGCTTCGGACTTCGCGGTTGGTGCGGTTCTTGGACAAGTTGTGGATAAGAAGCATCATGTGATATATTACACAAGCAAGACTCTTGACCAAACACATTGTGGATATGCTACAACCGAAAAGGAAATGTTGGCGATTGTTCATGCCGTGGAGAAATTTCGACAATACCTTGTTGGGTCTAAGGTGGTGGTTTACTCCGATCACACCGCCTTGAGACAATTGATGGTGAAGAAAGATGCAAAGCCACGACTCTTGAGATGGGTCCTACTTCTCCAAGAGTTTGATTTAGAGATCAAGGATAAGGCCGGGTCGGAAAATGTTGTAGCCGACCACCTATCAAGATTGACCGTTGAAGATCATGGGATACAAGACAAGAGTGGACCCATCAATGAGTGGTTGCGGGATGATGGACTCATGGAAGTTACCGTCAAGACCCCTGGTTTGCGGATCTTGCAAACTACATTGTAAGTGGTTTCTTGCCGGATGAAATGGAACAAAGAGAAAGGCGTAAGTTGAGAAATGATGCTAGGAGATACTTTTGGAATGACCCACATTTGTTCCGCTAGTGTGGGGATGGAATGTTCCGGAGATGTGTTTCAAGAGAGGAGGGCTTGGAGATTGTCGACCGGGTTCACAATTCCGCCTATGGGGGACACTTGGCCACCTCTAGAACAATTTCCAAGATCCTCTAAGGTGGATTCTATTGGCCCTCCATGTTTAAAGACATCCACTACTTTGTTAAATCTTGTGATGCTTGCCAAAGGGTTGGGAACATTGGAAAGAGGAGTGAAATGCCCTTGACTAATATATTGGAGATTGAGCTTTTTGATTGGTCGGGCATAGACTTCATGGGACCCTTTCCCAACTCTTGTGGAAATGAATACATCTTGGTCGCGGTGGATTATGTATCCAAATGGATTAAAGCGGTAGCCGCCCCCACCAATGATAGCAAGGTTGTGATGAAGTTTTTCAAAGGCACAATTTTCCCAAGGTTCGGAACACCAAGAGTAGTCATAAGTGATGGCGGATCTCATTTTCGCAAAAGCACTTTCAAGGCTCTACTTGAATCACATGGAGTGCGGCATAAAACCGCCCTTGCCTACCACCCTCAAACTAGTAGGCAAGTGGAGGTTTCTAACCGCCAAATTAAAGCCATTTTGGAGAAAGTCACAAACAAGAGCCGGAAAGATTGGTCACAAAAGCTCCCGGATGTCTTATGGGCATTGAGAACCGCCTACAAGACACCCCTCGGCACCACCCCCTATAAGCTTGTGTACGGGAAAGCTTGTCATTTGCCGGTTGAGCTTGAACACAAAGCTTGGTGGGCTCTTAAAGAGATGAATTTTGACTTTGATGCCGCCGGAGAAGTGCGCTTTCTCCAAATGAATGAGCTTGAGGAATTGAGATTGGAGGCTTATGAGAGTTCCAAAATTTACAAGGACCAAACGAAAAAATGGCATGATGGGAAAATCATGAACAAAGAGATAAGTGTTGGGGACCTTGTTCTCCTTTTTAACTCCAAAATCAAGGTGTTTCCGGGCAAGCTCAAATCAAGATGGTCCGGACCCTTTAAAGTGATGAAAATATTTCTTTATGGTGCTTTCGAGCTTTGGAGTGAAGAAGGGGGAACTTTTAGGGTCAATGGTCAAATAATCAAGCGCTACTATGACGGTGATAACAAAGGTCCGATTGAAGTGCTCTATCTCGGGGAACCCCTCCCCGAGGAGAGGGCAAATTGAAACTCTTGAAAGTGACTTGGTTTGGTGGTGTTCCACAAGAACCACCATTTGTAAATAGCATGCATGTAGATAGAATTTGAGATAGTTTGGATTGAATATTCTTGACGAAGTTGAATTTGAGGGTGGGACCCCTAGCCTCGCCCAAAATCCCGACACGAGACGTCGGTTTGAAAGTTGAAAACTCAAAAAATGGGCAAGTATAGGAATTGGAAATTGATTGTTGAGTAATAGAGGAAAGACAAGTTGAAAATAAGGTTGTGTAACTCTCTGCCGGTGGACCGACAGCCGGTGCCCTCCACCGGTAGCGAGTTGAAAATTTTTGAGGAGAAAATGAAGGAATTAAGCTGAGGAGAATTCCCTGCCGGCAGGCCGGCAGCCGGCCCACCGGCAGGGAGATCCACACTTGTTGAAAATCGACGAAATGTTGAAGGAGGAGAATCCTCTACCGGCAGGCCGGCAGCCGGCCCACCGGTAGAGGAACACTTGCTTAGCAGAAATATGAAGGAAGCTATGAGAGGGAATTCCCTACCGGCAGGCCGGCAGCCGGCTCGCCGGTAGAGGATCGCGCATTCAGAGGAATAGTGGAGAATTCAAGAAGAGGAGATTCCCTGCCGGCAGCCGCCCCACCGGTAGGGAAATTGCTAAAAGTCTGAAGATGTCTAAGGGGCACGCTCTGCCGGTGGACCGGCAGCCGACGCCTACCACCGACAGCGCGTTGGAATTCAATTGAAGAAATTCAATTTTTTTGGAAAATTTGGGCAAATCCCCTGCCGGCTGCCGGTTCGCCAACCGGCAGGGAAATTTTTTTATATCGCACAAATTGAGCCGTGTCCCCTTAATACCTCATTTTATTTTCTAATCCTTCCTCACTCATCTCCCTATTCCTCACCTCCATTACCACCAAACTCGCCCACATCACCATCAATACCCCTCCATACCTCATCCTCCTTCATTCCTTTCCTCCTCCTTCCCTTTTTATCCTTCCATCCTTCAACAAAAATGGCAAACAAGAGGACAAGATCAGAAATGGCGGAAGCACAACAGCGTTTGGTCGAGGCGGCGGCGAGTGATACTAATCCGAATCCCGACTTCCCGAATGTCGAGTTCGTCACACAAGAGCAAAAAGGTAAATTTATCTTGTTCAAAAATCGCCCTTTAACCCCGACTAAGTTCATTTGTAGACGGGCTATGAGAAATATGGGATTAGACGGAGAAACTTTTGAATTGTTTAAGGGTGTCGGTATGAAAGGCTTGTATGATTTGCACGAGGAAACTTATCCCCGCCTCACATGGAAATTCCTTAGTAGTTTCCGTCTTGATAAGCACCGACAAACCCATATGGTCGACCAAATACACTTCCGGTTGATGAACTGTGATCACTCCTTGTCCATTAGTAGACTATGCCGAATTTTCGGCCTCAACAATCCCCCAAAATTTAAGCCACCCGAGACCGCTCACTTTTCTAGGGTGTGGAAGGCCATTTTGGGATTGGATGACCAAACCGGCGTAAAAAGGCTGGAAATTGCGTGTCACAATGCCCCTATTCGCATTTGGCATCGATTTGTGGGAGGTTCTATCTTTGCGACCCATGAGCCATGGGTTTTTCGGGTTACTGAATTGGAGATTTGGGGGTCTTACTTACTCACCACCCCGGCCCCCTATGAAATCAATGTGGGTCACCATTTGGCCCTCCACTTGCAAAAGCTTTCTAATTCGCCGGGGCAAAAAGTCCCTCTTCATGTGGGTGGGATAATAACCCGAATTTCCAAGTGCCTTGACCGCCCGGTGAACTTGAACAACTTGAGGTGGATCCGGGGGGAGACCTACATCAGCAAAATTTGGTTAATAAAGAACCTAGAGTGGATTAAAACCAATCCTTTTGATGGGGTCGATTATTGGCAAGTGCAAAAGAAGAACTCCGTCCCAATTCCCAACGCCTCAAAATTCAAAATCAAGCCCGGAGAGGAATCCTACCTCCTTGAGATTGAGGAGGAGGCCGATGAGACCCAACCTCCCCCGACCAACCCCATCACCTATGGTCGTGACAACCGGAGGGAAACTCCATCCACTCTCCGCTACTCCATGCCCTCCTTCCGACCTCCCACCTTCCAACCTCAACCTTGGGGGGGTAATTTCGGCGAAGGCTCTTCAAGCAACGTTCCTCCTCCCCCGCCTCCTATGCATGCCGATTTGGTCACTTTCATGAGTGATATGCGATTGGGTTTGCAAACCGCCGCTAGTGAGAGGCGGGGCATTGAACAACGGTTGGACCGGATCTACTATGACACCTTCGTGGGTCAATTTCCGATCTACGACGATTACATGAAGAGGAACTACGAGCATCCCTCCCACCTCCACCCTTCTTACTACCTTGAGCCGGATGGTGGCTACCACAAGGATGCGCGGTTTGTCTACGCCGACATCAATATCCGGCCGGATTACTTTGCCGCCCCGGTTTTTCCCCCTCCCGCTTCTCAAGAGGAGGGGCATGATGCTCAATGGTTTGGGGGTACCCCCTCCATTTTCACCAACCCTGAGGTTGGGAGTGCCTCCGGGACGGTCACGGGCGGCTTCATCGCGTCCGGCGGGGGTTTCGGCGATTCCACCGTTCCCATGAACACCGACGACTTCCTTAGGGAGTCCGAATTTGGAACGGTGGACGGGGATGATAATAATGATGATGATGATGATGACGGGGACCATGAGTCCTAGACGGCCTCGCGTTTGGCCTATCTTTGCTCCCTTCCCAATCCAAATGTCAAGTATGTTTCCCAATAATCCAAACTTCTCATTCATATTTAAATTTTGTATGCATTTAGTTAGTAGGCATATCGTCGCATTCATATAGGATTGCATTAGATTTCAAATTTGTAATATATTGTCACATTTAGTTATTGCATTCATATAGTATAGCTTGCATTGTATTTCAATATTGCATATAGGTTAGACCATGCATTGCATGCTTATTTGAAAAAACCACTAAAAATTTGAAAAATCAACAAAAAAAATCAACAAAAACATGTATTTCATTTCCGAATTTCCTCCACACATTTATTTCCATTTGAAATATGTAAATAAATAAGTATGGGGAGGAAATTCCATCATTTTAAAAATCCAAAAACATGTTCTTTAATTTCGAAAAATTCAAAAACCACCAAAAATATGTTGTTTATTTTTCCTATTCTCTCCCTATACTTTGTTCCATTGAGGACAATGTAAATTTCAAGTGTGGGGAGGGAAATATCCACTTTGTGAATATTTGTTTATCTTTGTATATACCTTTAAATTTGATAAAAATTCAAAAAATGCCTAAAAATCGAAAAATTTCAAAAAAATATACAAAAACATTGCATTGTATATATATGTTGTTTGTTGGCTAACCTTTGGCATAGACATCAACCATTCAAGGCAAAAAGGAGCTAGAAGACGCTTGGTAAACTCGTTCTAAATCTCTTACTCCTTTACCGTTCTTTCTTTTTATTCCTTGAGTATATGAAGGAGAATGGGATTTTGTGCCTTGGATGTTCCCTTGGGGAACTTGTGGATTGTTGGTGTTGATATGTTGCTAGGATTAGTCAAACTTGTTGCATGTTTACTTTATGTTCATTTCCATCTCTCGCATGCATTTGTTTCCCATGTATATACATGTTGTGTTCCCTTCTTGTTGCATTGAGTTTGTATATAAAGTTTTGAACGAAATTTGGTCTAGGAAGGGAGTATGATACCCTCTATGATGATATTGTCTAGGTCGTGTCTTTCCCCCTCTTAGTGGCTTGCACCTTGTGACCTCCTTGTTAGGGTGTTTGCTTGCAAATACCCGGGAAATGAGGCTAGACCGGAAAGTTTTGACCACCATGTGAGACCAAGACCGTAGACTAGGCCTAGATTTCGACATTGCTACTCAAAGGTGAGGATAGAGCCTCCTTGGGATCGGTACATCCATACCCGGCCCCCCTTTAGGTGTGAGTAGGCTCCTTGCATGGCATGTTACATCACGACGCACAAGCATGGCGTCCTTTCCTTTTAGACCATGAGATGTTCATTTATATGCATATTTTGAAACAACAAGTTGCATTTCATTTTTTTGAGCCTCACATTGCCAAATGAGCCTAATTTTTCGACCCTTTAGACTAGGACCGTTTTTGTTTACCCCTTTTGAGCCTTGACCTTTCATTTGATACCTACGATACTAACTACAACCCAAAAACAACCGACCTTGATCAAGAAAGTTGTCTATGAGTTTTGGTAGTATGAGGCAAGGGGATTTGAATATTGGTTTAGTGGATGTGCACAATCCACTTGAGTCAGAATGATGGTTTAGTTTGGTTTGCTTTGAATAAAGAGGTTTTGAAAAGGAAAAGAAAAAGAAATAGAAAAGAAAAAAAAATGTAATGAAAAAGAAAAAAAAAAAATGTTGCACTTATACTTTGTTTGTTGAGAAAAAGCCAAGCAACACTCCTTCATCAATGGAGTAGAAAAAGGCGTTGCAAAATAAAGGGCATATGATGTTTTTCCAAGTGAGTCGGATTTTGAAAGTTGGTTTGATTTTGGGCAACTAATTTCAAGAATTTTTGTTTACTCATTTGTTGTAATAAGGAAGGGTTAAGCGGAATTTTGACAACTACTTGATTTTAAACTCCAAATGATCCATAACGGTGCTTGCACCAATCCCGTTTTGACCCATCACCTAGCCCCGTTAAAACCCTTGTTTCTTTTATGCATATTTTTTTTTTTTTGCATCTCATAAATGGTCTTGTAGGAGAGGATTCCATGTTAGATTGCGGGCATGTCTCACGAGTCGAGTAGATGAGTGATTTTGGTTACTTTTTGCACAAAATCACCCGTTCCAAAAACAAAATGAGAGATTAGTGAAAACCGTGAGGAAGTCGGTAATCTTGGTCCCCTTAGTCATGGGTAAATTCGGTTGAATCTTGAGTGTGTCGTGTGATTCTCGAAGGTTAGGCTTTGCTTCCCCCTTTCCCGCCTTTGAATTTGTTTCTTAGGCATTTGGTTATCGCATAACGGTTGCTTGAGCCACCACTAGGGCATTAACACCCGCCAAGACTATGAGACGGTATCTCCCGACCAAAGCCTTTAACTGTTCAAAGTAAAACGGCCGCTTAGATGAGGAAAGCGGTTTGACCCTTTTGTGATGTATCCTATATTTTGATTTATGCTTAATTGTTGGTTGTGTCGAAAATTTTGTAGCAAGACCCAACTTGCCTTGCAATAGGGCACTCTCCCCTCATGGGTGTCAAATTGCGAGTTGAAGGGGCGTTGAGTGCGTTAATACTCGATCGGCTTAGGTAGTAGCTTCGTTGAGTGATGCTTATATTGTGCACTCACTCTCCATATCTATTATAGTAGGGACTTGTACATTGATTTTGGGATTACTTGAGGACGAGTAAGGTTTAAGTGTGGGGAGGTTTGATATATGATTTATTTACACATTATTTCCCCCTTTCTTTTATGCATTCCGACTCATATCGAGTCGGTTTAGTGTGCCTTTCCTTGCATTTTGTGCCCAATCCCCGTACTTGTTATTTTGTGTATCCTTTTGCAGGAACCGAGTCGAGTATAGAGGAATTGGGGCAAGAAAGGCATTTTAATGCCTTTACATGAAGAAAGGGGAGATGAAGGAGCTAAGGACAATCCTCTGCCGGCAGGCCGGCAGCCGGCCCACCGGCAGGGGATGTTGCTGTGAGGAGAAAAGGAGGAAAACCAGTTGAGAGGAATTCTCTGCCGGCAGGCCGGCAGCCGGCCCACCGGCAGGGAACACAAGTCCAACACTTAAGCATTTTTGAAGAAGTTTTTGGCCAAAAACTTGAGGAACGCGCTGCCGGCAAAGGCAGCCGGCAGCCGGGCAACCGGCATAGGGCAGCTCTTCATGAAGAAATGGAAGAAAATCCCAATAAGGAGAATTCTCTGCCGGCAGGCCGGCAGCTGGCCCACCGGCAGGGAATTATGCAACATCTATTTTCCTCAGTTTTTGAAGAACGCGCTGCCGGCAGCCGGCCCGCCGGCACAGGAGTACGCAACACGCAAAATGGGCTTTTTCTCTTTTCTTCACTTAATCCAATGATAGCCTATAAATACCCCCTCCTTAAACCCTTTGTACACACAACCCTAGATCTGAAAATCCTCCATATTTATTGCAACCATTCCCTAATCAAGTTCTAATCTTTCAATAATTATTATTAAAATTTAGTAAGAATTAGTTAGTTCAAGTAATTGTCAATTGTTTACACTTGGTTTTTGAAGATTGTATTGGGAGATTATTGAAGGATTTCCTTCTTATTATTCAATCAAGCAATCACCTTTACTTTTGTTGGTATAATCTCCTCTCTTATTTACTTGTTAATCATTTGTTTACATTTCTCTTGTCTCTTATAATTGCTACAATAATCATCATGCTTTCTCTTTATGCTATTTGTTCTTCTCCTCTTATTAGTATGATTATCCTCAACATGAGTGAGTAGTTACCCTTCTAGGGTTTAGGGGGAGCCTAAATAGGATTAGTGGGCATGATTAGTTGATAAATTTTGAGTCTTTGGTGTAGGATTTTGCCTTTCTTAACATTGCACACAAGGTGTTTGACGAATTCTGTGAGTGAAAGCTTGTATCTTTTTGTCTTGCTAACTTAATTCCTCCTTTGAATGAAAATTTGTTGGTGGTCTTGTTGCTTGTTTTGAATTAGTTGTTGCTCAACGAAAGTTGGTAACCGCCTCTAGGACGAACCCTCACCTTAGACTTCTATATCAACTTTGTTGCCCCTTAGTTCTTTTAGGTGACCCCGAAGACCCTAGTCTCTTAATCCATCGTATTCATCTTCATTTAATCGTTTATTTAGTTGCTCTAGTAGTTAAGATCAAACCCTTTTCCTTCATTGTTGACTAGACTTGACTCTTAGTTGGACTTAGTAGAAACCCCCGCCATCTTCGTGTTCGACCCCGACTAAATACTACATTTAATTGGGTTTTATAAATTGCTTTGATAGAGAGAAAAGGCGACAAAATTCCGACTATCAGCAACTCCTGCACTTCTCATAAATACTCACTCCAATATTACAAAAACGAACCAAAACTGCTATAATTCGACAAATTCCTCTACTACTACCTAGCTTGGCACAATGGTAGGCTAAGTATGGGATGTAGTTAAGGGCAATTGGCAGATATGGCTTATAGTGGAGTTAAATGGGGCAAAATGATAAAGGGGGAGATACAATAGTTCTCAAAACACGTAATACCGACCACAAACCGATGCGTATAGGCAATAAGCAATCAAAAATCATACACGTGCAAAACATGAAATGACGGGAGTACCACTCTCAATCCTAAATTAACCGGTCATGAATGTCACCAGTTATAGGCTCTATATCTCAGAAAGTATAAGTAGTTTGCCAAAAGTAATGAGTCAAGTCTAATAACCCGAAGTAAATTCCACAACAAAATTTGAAAAATCACTTTTAATTCTCGCTAAGCAGTTGTGAAAAGGCAAGGAATGGCATATATTTGACTAATAGTGCAATGTCATCATTAATAAACTCCAATCCGACTCGACTATATGCAAAAGTAAACGTGATATTTATGATTTTTATGAATTTTTCGAATTTTTTTTTGTTTTTTTTTGTTTTTTTTTTGAAATTAAAACAATGCAAGCTAAAATGCAATAAACGTGTGACTGAAATGCAATAAAAAACAAATGCAGATGCAATAGACATATGCGAATACCCTCCCCAAACCAAAACGCACAATGCCCCCATTGTGCTCAGCAGCAAATCACCAGCAGAAATAGGGAAGAATAAAAGCACAACAAAATAAGAAGAAACTAATAAAGAGGGATCGGAAACTTACAAAAGACGACCTCCCCAAACCAGCCAAAAACAGGGGAGGTCACAAGCATCTAATCTCCACCGTCATACTCGGAACCACTATCCTCGTCTGACCCAGAGTCATCCTCCTCATCCTCCGCCTCAGCAGCAGCAGCAGTAGTAGTAGTAGGAGGAGGAGGTCTCCTGGCAGGCTGAGGGTAGCCGCCCACCGGAGGAACAAAGAAGGACGGGTGAGTCCAGGCACCTCGTGGGAGCATCCCCGTCCGAGCGTACTCCTCGTAAACTGGGTACAGGGCCAGGGCCGTGTCTAGTCTATGCTGATCAAAGCTCCTGCATAAGTCACTCAGCACACGTGACATCCCCCTTTGTTCCATGACCGGAGGGATAACCATAGGTGTAGGGGGGCGGAAAGTGGCCGGGTAACCCGTGGGAGCAGGAGTAGAAGAGGAGGAGGCCTGTGAAAATGAGGCATGAGCCCGCCTCGAGGTGCTAGCAGTAGCAGTGCCCGCCCCAATAGGAAGCCTGTAGCTAGGCAAGGGCAGGCGAGCTGCCCCCGAAACAGTGGTAAGGGGCAGGATAGGAGGGAGGCCAAAGACAGGGATGGGGTCGCAGATGAAAGAATCAATCTTCCACCGACTCCGACTATCGACCCACTTCACAGACCTCGCGTAGGCAAGATCCATGAAGTGTAGGTCAGGGTCAATAGGGGCCTCCTTTCGAGGGAAAAGTAGAACTAGACGGTTGACGATACGCGTCACCAACCCACCACAAGCAACAGTTGCCAAAGTACCCTCACTTATAGCCTGCAAGTGAGCGGCAGTCAAATAAGCGATGTTATAGATACGGGCTACCCGACTTTCAATGTTCAGATAGCCCGCCAAGATAGACAGTTCCATGCTATTCACATTATTTGACTCCTTACGGCCGAAAATGGTATTACCCATTAGCCGTAGAAAATAACGAAAAGGGGGCAAGTGGACAGAAGTGCCCGTCCTCTTAGGCCCGTTCCAGTCACTAATACATGACCACATGACTCGGTGAACATCAGAAGTTTCCGAGGTATTACCCTCGAGATAAAGACCCAAAAATCCAGCAAAGTCGGCTAATGTCAGGGAGTAGGTGACATTGAATAGCCAAAAAGAAATGCAAGGGCTACTCCTATTGGCTTCAAAAGAAGCCTGGTCAAAAGCATAAGACGAGAAAAACTTGAGGGTCAAAATGTAATAAGTGAACTCAGCCATGTCCACAAGACCCGACATTCCTGTCCCATTTAGCAGGGACACAACAGACTCAAAACAGCCTAATTTCTCTAAAGTTGGCCTGTGAAGAAAACGAGTGGCTGTAACATTCATTTTTGCAGCAAAGAGAGCGAATTTGGCTCGCTGAGTAGAAGTGGAAAAAACAACTTGCGGATAGTCAGGTAGACTATCCGTAGTATCCTCAATCATCAATGGCGGACCCCGCGGCCATTTGGCAGCTCCCTGACTGGACTGCCCTTCGTACATCGCCTGCTTTCCTTTTGTCATCTTTGCTTCCTACAAAATGAACAATTCAACAACTATTTCCCCATAACCTTCAACAATGACGATTTAGAAAACCCGAAACAAAAATCAGAACTTGAACACGAATTTAGGGTTTCGACAATTTGGGGGAAACGGCAATAAGCATCTCCTAGTTGCTAAATCATCTCGAAAAACAAGGGAAAAGGGTAGAAAAAGCAATTAAAGCATAAAAATCGACAAGAAATCAACCCCAAATTGATTTTTCCCAAATCGATTTTTCCGACCCAAGGTGACAATACTCGAAAATTTGGCATGAAAGTTTAGTGAGAATTGAATATAAAGGATGAAAATAGGATTAGAAACATACCTTTGATGAGAACTCAGGAATCTGAGCAAGAAAAATCGAGAATAATGGGGGGCAAGAGAATCGCAAGGAAGGGGAAGAAAATGGGGTTTGTCCTCTGATTTTTTTTTTGATCAAATGAGTATAATGAAAGAACGAATAAGGAGTAGAACTTCCCTTATTAATCGTGCATTCTGAATTCGCGCAGTGGTCGATCGACCACATGACTCGGTCCATCGACCAGGATCCCCTTATGCAGCTTTTCTGGTTGTCGCGTGGTGGTCGATCGACTACATGACCCAATCGATCGACCAATCTCTCTTACACAGTAGCTTCTGCCTTTTCCTCCGCAGTCGATCGACTGTGTAACTTAGTCGATCGACTGCAAACGTTGGCAATTAAACTCAAAATCGTCAAAAATTCATTTTGCCACTTCAATTTCCCGTTCTTCTCTCATGAATATTCAGTAAACCACCATACGCACTTTGCATAAAATAAATTCCTGCAAAAATTCTCAAAGGCGCACGTTTTTTCAAACCAAGGAATTGCTAATTAAAAGGAAAAAACTAAAGCTCCTAATGCAAAACAAATGAAATAAAACCATTAAGATCCTAATTACAAAAATTTACAAGCCGGGTTGCCTCTTGGTTAGCGCTGGTTTAAGAGGTCCCGCACGACCTTTTTACCTCAGTTTGCAGCTTCTAAAATTGGGTCAAAGTATAGTACTTCGACCTGCCCAACGAAATAAATGACACCTTTGTGATAATGTTTCACATATTGGCCATTAATTTTGAACCTTTCTCCAGCAGAGGTCTCCAATTCAACTGATCCGAATTTTGTAACTGCTGTGACCGTATAGGGGCCATTCCACCTGGATTTCAGCTTACCAGGAAATAAACGGATACGTGCGTTAAAAAGAAGTACCTTATCGCCAATATGGAACTCGCGCTTGATGATTCTCTTGTCGTGCCAGCGCTTTGTTTTTTCTTTGTAGATCCTAGCATTATCATAGGCCAGCAGCCTAAATTCTTCCAGCTCATTCAGCTGTGTCATGCGTTTCTCACAAGAGAGGTTAGGATCCAAATTCAAATCACAAATAGCCCACCAAGACTTACGCTCCAACTCAACAGGTAAATGACATGTGTTACCATAAATCAATCGGAATGGTGACATCCCAATTGGCGTTTTAAACGCGGTTCTATAAGCCCATAAGACATCATCTAACTTAAGACTCCAATCTTTCCGTGATTTAGAAACAACTTTAGCTAAAACCTCTTTCAATTCCCAGTTATAAATCTCAACCTGACCACTAGTTTGGGGATGATACCCCACACCTCTACGATGTTGGACACCGAATTTAGTCAATAAAGCACTAAGTTGTTTCTCCTTAAAAAGCATTCCCCCATCGCTAATGACAACCCTAGGGACACCAAAACGAGGGAAAATAATCTTTTTAAACAGTTTAATCACGGCCTTTGCGTCGCAATGGGGAGTAGCGATAGCTTCTACCCATTTGGACACATAATCTACAACTACGAGGATATATTTATTACCTTGACTGCTCGGAAAAGGTCCTTGATAATCAATGCCCCAGACATCAAAAATCTCAACCTCTAGAATGCCTACCTGCGACATCTCATGTCTCTTGGAAATATTCCCCGATCTTTGACAAGCATCGCACTCAGCAACAAAATTGCGACTATCTGCATGCAAAGTTGGCCAATAGAAACCAGATTGGAGTACCTTTGCCACAGTCCGGGACGGACCATGGTGACCACCATAGGCAGAAGAGTGGCAAGCTTCTAGGATATCCTTCACCTCCTATTGAGGCACGCATCTCCGGATAAGACCGTCTGCACATTCCTTGAAAACATAAGGATCATCCCAAAAGTATTGTCTAGCATCATAAGCGAACCGCTTCTTCTGCTGCCATGAAAGCTCGGGTGGTATCCTACCTGTCACAGCAAAGTTAGCAAAATCAGCAAACCACGGAGGTGGATAAGACCCTGAAGTAGTAATAGCTAACAGACTCTCATCAGGAAAAGAATCATTAATAGGTAACGAATCCTCCCTTTACAATTTGCAGACGAGATAAATGGTCAGCCACCACATTCTCTGCTCCTTTCTTATCTTTGATATCCAAATCAAACTCCTGTAAAAGGAGTATCCACCTCAAAAGCCTCGGCTTCACATCCTTCTTAAGAAAGAGAGTCTTCAGCGCTGCATGGTCAGTATAAACAACAACCTTAGAACCTAACAAATAAGACCGAAATTTATCTAAGGCAAAAACTACAGCTAGAAACTCCTTCTCAGTGGTGTAATAGTTGACTTGAGCCTCATCCAGAGTTCGGCTCGCATAATATATGGCATTCAAAACTTTGTTCTTCCGCTGTCCCAAAACTGCACCGATCGCATAATCGCTGGCATCACACATAATCTCAAATGGGAGATCCCAATCAGGCGGCTGAATGATTGGTGCAGAAACTAGAGCCTCCTTTAACCTGTTAAAAGCTAAAAGGCACTCATCAGTAAACTCAAAGACAACATCCTTAAGGAGCAATTGTGTAAGTGGTTTAGCAATTTTTGAAAAATCCTTAATGAAACGCCGATAGAAACCAGCGTGACCAAGGAAACTCCTCACTCCTTTAACATTCACGGGAGGAGGCAATTGCTCAATCACCTGCACTTTTGCTTTATCAACATGTATACCTTTATCAGAAATCAGATGCCCTAACACAACTCCCTCATTGACCATAAACTGACACTTTTCCCAGTTTAAAACAAGATTAACATCAATACAATGTTTGCATGACTTTATCAAGATTAGCTAAACAACGATCAAAGTCATTACCATAAACCGAGAAATCATCCATGAATACCTCCATAATGTTCTCTATATAATCGGAAAAAATCCCCATCATGCACCTCGAAAGGTAGTCGGGGCGTTACACAATCGAAGGGCATCCTGCGGTACGCAAAAACCCCCTGTGGACAGGTAAAAGTGGTCTTACTCTGATCATCCGGATGAATAGGGATCTGAAAGAACTCTGAATATCCGTCTAGAAAACAGAAAAATTTGTTAGAAGCAAGCCTTTCAGTCATTTGGTCAACAAAAGGGAGGGGGAAGTGGTCTTTCTTGGTGGCGGCATTCAACTGTCTATAATCAATGCACATCCGCCACCCTGTCACAACTCGTGTTGGTATTAATTTATTTTTCTCATTCTTAACCACGGTAGTCCCTCCTTTCTTCGGAACTACCTGAACTGGGCTAACCCACTTGGAGTTGCCAACTGTATAAATAATACCTGCATTGAGTAGTTTCATCACCTCGGCCATAACAACTTCCTGCATCTTCGGGTTCAACTTGCGTTGACCTTATCTGTAAGGCTTGTGGCCCTCCTCCAGCTCTATCCTGTGCATACAAATATCAGGGCTGATGCCCTTAATATCATCCAAAGAGTAACCTAAAGCCTTCCTGTTTTTCTTAAGCACACACATCAAAAAGGCATAGTGGTCATCATTAAGCTTAGCACTAACAATAGCTGGGTCGCTCGTATCATCTAGAAAAACATACTTAAGATTAGGAGGAAGTGGCTTACGCTCTGGCACCTTTACCTCTACAAAGACAGAGAGAATCGGCTTCAATGGTATAACAAGTGTTTACCAAATTCTCGTTGGCTAGGCTCAAGAGCATCTCATCTTCTTCCTCTGTGAGCTCGTAGCTTTCCATTGAGGCTACCAAAGCATCATCGGCTCCTCAAAGCATTCTCCATTTGTATTACGCACACTCATCTAAACTGGTTAGATCAGCTAAGGGATCCTTGGCTAAGGATTCCCTCCAATCATAATTAACAACCCTGTCAACAATATCAATGGAATAACACGTGTCATCATCAGCAGGTTCAGTAGCCTTACGAGTAAGACTAAACTCAATGGTGTCATCCCCTACCTCTAAGGTAATGATTCCGCGTTTGACATCTATTACGACTCGCTGTATGTAAAAATGGTCTACCTAAAATAATAGGTATCGACGTGTCTCTGCAATGTCCAAAACAACGAAATCGACAGAATAAAAAACTTACCCACTCGAACGGGTACATCCTCTAAGACTCCTAAAGGTCTCTGAGTCGATCTATTTGCCATCTGAAGGGTAATATCGGTCACCTTAAGTCTACCAATATTTAGCCTTTCGCAAACAGAGTATGGTATGACACTGACACTGGCCCCTAAATCGCAAAGGGCCTTTCCAATTTTGTTGTTACCTATAGTGCAGGGAATTGAAAAACTACCCGGGTCCTTTAATTTAGGTGGTATATTAATTTGCGAAAGAGCATTGCATTCTTCCACGAAAGCAACATTACCATCATCATGAAAATTTCTCTTACGATTCAAAATGTCTTTCATAAATTTAGCGTAAGAGTGTACCTGGGTAATTAGGTCGGTGAAAGGAATTGTTACCTCGAGATTCTTGACCATTTCCAAAAATTTACCAAACTTGCGCTCTAACTTAGTATTCTTTAAATGCTCCGGATACGGGACGGCAACACTGGCCGTAGGATCAGTGACCTTCGGCTTCCGTAAGTTTAAAACCTCCGTCAAATCATCAATAAGTGTAGAATCATGCAAACTAGTTGACGGATTTATGTCCTGCACTGGAGACCCGGTCGATCGACCATTGGACTCGGTCGATCGACCAATCATGCTGGGCGTGAACAGTTTCTGGTCAAAAACTGTTTCTTCAGGAACCTCAGTCGATCGACTGCTGTTTGTGGTCGATCGACCACTTGTGCTGGGCATGAATAGTTTCTGATCAGAAACTTTTTCCTCAGGAATTCCGGTTGATCGACTGCTGTTGTTGGTCGATCGACCGCCGGTACTGGCAATATAGTTCGTTTTCGCACCAGAATTTAAACTAGCCTCTTCATCATTTCCCGAGTCTCCTCTTGGCTTATCGGGACCTTCATAAGAGAGGCCACTTCTGAGATTAATGGCATTAATCGTTTCAATTGGCCCCTCATATTTGCTTGAAGAATTGGCGACTTGCTTAGCCTCTATATTCTCCAACTGCTTCACAAAATTCTTTGTAGATTCAATTCCAGCTGCTTCTATTTTCGCGATTTGAACCAAAAGAGTTCGGACCATTTCTCTCAATTCCGCGGTCTCATCTGAATTATGGACAGGAATTTCAACCCTTTCCTTGGAAGCTTCAGAGGTCTCGAGCTTCTCGAGACGGGCAGTAATAGAAGTTATGAGTGTCACAACGGCACTCATTTCATCACTTTGCTTTCGCGACTTTCCACGCGAACTTCCAAACTCGGCTCTATGGACTGCCATCTCCTCAATAGTGTTCCAACCTTTATTCTGACCGGTATTATTTTGGAAGCTACCATTCGCAGCTGCATCCAGGATGACCTTGTAATCATCATATAAAGCATTATAGAATAAGTTGCAAAGGTACCACTGCTGGAAACCATGGTGAGGGACAGCCCTAACCAAGCTCTTGAAACGTCCCCACGCTTCACAAAAGCCCTCATCAGGTCCTTGCTGAAAATTTGTGATTTTACTTCTCAAGGCATCTGTCTTTGCAAGTGGGAAGTATTTCTTGTAGAAGGCTAACGCTAGAGATGTCCAATCTGTGACTCCCGCTGCTACCCTATCAAGGTAGCGGTACCAATCTCGCGCCGAATCCTTCAAGGAGTATAAGAACATTATCCCTTTTACTTCATCCTGGGTCACCCCAGCCGGTACAGGTATGGAACAATGATGAGTCCGTGAAAATTTCCATGTGCTTCAAAGGATCCTCGTCCGGTAGACCAGCAAACTGATTTCGCTCCACTAAATCAATATAAGAGGAACAAAATTCGAAGTGACCGGTAGTAGGGGTAGGTAACACGTGCCCCTTTGGAAGGTGCTTCTCTTTTGGCTGAAGATTATCATATATCGTAGTCATGTTCGCAAAACTGAGAGTACTCATGTCTTCCTCTCAAAAACCTGTCTTCTAACTGTGCAAAAGCAAAACTGGAAGCAAGGGTAAGCAACGGCCTCAAGGAACCAAAGTTCCTTGAGACAAAAGAAATAAACTAAAAATAAAGCAAACAGAATTACACCGTCTCCCCGGAAACGGCGCCAAAATTTGATACCGTCGTTTTGTATCAAAATTAAATTTATAAATCCGAACTAAAACTATAGCTAGTGATAGTAAGGGTCGAACCACAGAGAGACAAGATCAATTCTATTTTCTATTTTCAGTCTAATAAAGTAACTAAAACTTTTGATGCTCATATTCTCATTGAAAAGATTGTCAGCAGGATCAGGTCCTTAGGAGCTAGACAATTATCATATGCTGGTAGAATGGTGCTTGTTAAGTCAGTTTTGTCCACTATGCATTCCTATTGGGCTTCAATTTTTCTTATCCCTTCTGGTGTCATGAATAAGATAGAAGCTATTTGTAGGAATTTTCTTTGGGGAGGAAAAGATGCATACCTCAGAGCACCTAATGTAGCTTGGGCAAAGTGTTGTACTCCAAAAGAGGAAGGGGGATTGGGTCTTATGGATGCTAAGATTTGGAATAAGGCTGTCCTTGGAAAATATACCAGTTGGTTAGCTACTAAGAAGGATCACCTTTGGGTTAAATGGGTGAACCATGTTTATATGAAAGGGAGTGCTTGGACTGATTATACTGCTCCTTTAGACTGTAGTTGGACTTGGAAGAAAATTGTGCAGGTCAAGGATATTTTTAAGTCTGGTTATCATGATAACACTTGGATTCACAATGTTGCTGGCTACTCCATTGCTTCTGGTTACAACTGGCTAAGAACTTCCTCTCCTAAGGTCCCTTGGCGGTTTATTTGTTGGAATTCCCTCAACATTCCCAAAACTGCTTTTATCTATTGGGCATCCCTCCATAAGAAACTCCTGACTCGTGATAGATTGGTCCAAATGGGTATCTGCAGTGATGTTAACTGTTGTTTGTGTGATGCTGCCCCTGAATCTCACGATCACTTATTCCATGATTGTGTCTTTACCAGAAGGTGTATGAGTCTGTTGCAGCTGAAACTTCAATTCCCTGTCCCTACAGATGACATTATCAGGTGGTTCTCTGCTGCTAGATGTAAGAGTGTATTGCTGAAGCTACTAGCAGGTGCTTTCTATGTTGGTGTCATTCATGCAATATGGAAGGCTAGGAATCATTCCAGGCTTCACCATTCAGTTATCCAACCTAAAATTCTAGTGCATCAAGTTTGGAAGGAGGTATTAGAAAGATGGAAGAAAAGGAATCGTTCTCCCTTGAGACCATTAGAAACACAATGCCTATCTCGTGTATCTATGTAATTTCTAGATTTTCCTTAGCTAGTGAGTTGAGCTTGTATTCAGAAACATTGTATACCTATTTTTGATTAATATATACTTACCCTTCACCAAAAAAAAATTGGGGGTTTTGAATTTGTTTGTTTCTAATGACTAGTTGCTAAAATATGAAATTTCTCAACAAGATAAAAAGAAGATCAGGAACTTCGGTTCACCATGGCTAAGGTTAGGTCACAAAGGGATAGTAGAGGTCTTGTAACAGTCTCAGGGAGTAAGAGCAAGTCTTTCGATCAATGCTCAAATACCTTACGGTCTTCTAATTCCCAAGAATTTCTCAAAGCTTTCGCTCAAAGGAAATTCCAACCAAATGAAAGCCTAACCCACTAATCTTTCAATCTAGCAAGACGGGTTTATCAAAAGGTAATAAGATCGATACGGAAGAAATCATACTAACAAAACAACCCTAATTTATGCCATGGCTCACCTTGTTCCCAATCAAGGTAATTAGCTATGCATGATTAAAACTACAACAATTGCAAACTTAAAGGCAGAAAATAAGATTGACATGATTGAATTGAATTAGAGACAAAAGACAAAATACTGAATTGCTGAAATTAAATTGGTAACAACAAGAATTGAATTAACAAGAAATTCAAGAAGAAGGAATTTTCATAAAAGCTTACTAATTAAATGATGAACAAAGTAATTGAATTC